>NC_053025.1:118891659-119042250 GCF_003073215.2 Triticum urartu
CCAAGGAAAGTCCCCTCCGGACACGGGACGAAGTCTTCAATCTTGTATCTTCATAGTCCTGGAGTTCGGCTGAAGGTATAGTCCGGCTACCCGAACACCACCTAATCCAGGACTCCCTCAGTAGCCCCTGAACCAGGCTTCAATGACGACGAGTCCGGCGCGCAGATTGTCTTCGGCATTGCAAGGCGGGTTCCTCCTCCAAATTCTTCATAAAAGTTTTGTAAACACCAAGAGTAGTGTCCGACTCTGCAAAATAAGCTTCCACGTATTGCCGTAGAGAGAATAATATTAACACCAATCTAATCTGCTGACGTATTCCGCAGCGTGACATCACACTACGGCCAAGCCTTTATTCAAATCGTTTTCACTTCTCCACCTCAGCGTGTTTTGCGAGGCGGTTTCCTTGGCACGTCTTGTCAAAGCAGAGACCGTGTCCCCTTTATTTATGGGATTCTCATCAATACGGACGTGGGTAACCCAATCGTGCCCGTTAACATGTTTTCTTGATTAAAGGCGAGTCCCAAACGGTTACGGGGAGGGCTCCTGGTATTCAACCTCTTATAAAGAGACCAAGGCCTTACTCCTTTTCTCCAATCTCAAAACAATTTCGCCTATCGCCTCGAGTTCCAACACCCTAGGCTCCAGATTCCAGGCGCTTCGGACCTTCGACAATGTCCAGTTCCGACCTTCAGGGCCGATGGATGCCCTCCTCCGTCATGGAGGAGGACGTGCTAAGGTTGAGGGAGGCTAAGTTTTTGACCGCCGAAATTTCACATAGGTTGCCTGCTCAAAGGCATGCTATTCCCAGTCCCTAGCCTGGTGAGAGCGTAGTGTTCATGTCTCACTTCCTTCGGGGTTTAGGCTTCCCGATGGATCCCTTCGTGAGGGGGCTGATGTTCTATTATGGGCTGGAATTTCATGACCTAGCTCCGGAGTCCATCCTCCACATTTCCTCATTCATCGTTGTGTGCGAAGAGTTCCTCCGTGTTACTCCTCACTTCGGATTATGGCTCAAGACTTTTGGAGTGGAGCCAAAGATGATCGAGGGACGGCACGCAAAGTGCGGAGGTGATGTCATAAGTAAGAATGCTGATGCTCCATCGCCCGAGGGCTCCTTTCAAGAGGAGCTCGGCTTGTGGCAACGAGAGTGGTTCTATATCACCGCTCCCAGGAGCGCCAAGTGGGTGGCGCCTCCTGCCTTTCGCTCGGGTCCCCCACCACAGTTAGCGTCATGGGTCAACAAAGGATTAGATTGGGGGTTATCCAAAGACATGCCCCTGTTGTAGGGCCGCATTAGGGATCTCTTAGAAAGAGACCTCAACCTGGTCAAGGTGACGCAGGTCATGCTAATTCGCGGAACATTTTAATCCGGAGGGACCACGAGCTCTCCAGCATTTTATGGGCACAACGCCCGTGGAGATGTATAAAATGTTCTTCGGATCACAAGCAATGTGTCCGGATTTGACCGAGGACGCAGGTTTAAGCTGCAATCACCCGGATACTCAAGTAAGTAACCTTGTGCCCGGACTCACTATCCATAAAATTGTCATAAACTCGCCCCTAAAAGAGCTGTCCTTTTAAACAGGAGTGGGTAGCAAAGGCGAAGCTGATCAGGTGTCCGGCTCCCCTTCCTGAGACCAGGCCAGATCCCGTGCTAGTCAAGATGTTGAAGATCGTGCCTTTGGAGGGAAGTGAGGGGGAGGACAAGGAAACTATGGCCTCCTCGAAGGAGGCTGCTCCGAAGGGAGGAACCGACAATTCCTCTCCTAGGGGGAAGAAGAGGGCCGCCTCTGACGACCCGGAGACCAAGGCCTCAAAGCGGGGGAAGAAGTCCTCGTCAGAGGGTCCGGCGTCGGGGAGATCCTTGGCCGAACTACGCCCCCAAAGGGATCAGCCCTCCAGCGAGCCGTAAGTAGAGAAAGATTTTCCTTTAGAGGGATGAGAGAAATCCTTACTTTTTATCTAAGAAGATTAACCGATATTTTACCTTGAAGCTCGGACCTCAGCCCTTCTCAGCAGAGCTCGTCTTCGGGGGATCTTCTTTCGGAGATGATAGAGAGTGGAACGCCTCCCCCTGCCATACCGCCTAGCGAGGCAGGTGACCCTGAGGTGTTGTCGCGGAGGGTTTCTCCGAATCCGGTAGGGGCGGAAGGTAGCCATATGGCCCCCCAAGGTTCTCCGCGTCCTGCCTTCGATGGAGGTCATAGGACGAGTCCGGCACCGTCTGGTGCGCGGTCGGAGGAGCTGATGATTCTGCTGGGGCGAGCTTCTATCTCAGAGGAGCACCGTGCATTGATGGGTACGGTGATTGGAAGGATTTCGTCCGCGGAAAGCGGATTGCACGAGGCCGTCAAAAGTTTGCTGACGGGTTTTGAGGTACGTTTGATAATGTACTTCTTTGTCAGTTGCGCATAAACAAGATGCGCCCTGTGTAGATAGTTGCCCCTGAGACTCTGTGCGGTGTCAAAATTGATGGCGCGCAGAGGATCATAACCCCAGGTCTAATTTTCGCCTTTGTATATAGGTGGCGAAGTGTCCGGAATCGAGCCGAACTGATGATTTTGCCGAACTAAAGCGGCAACTTGACATGGCAGATGCCGACATCGCGCTCGTCAATGAGTGACTTGATGATGCTCAAGGTATGCAATTCCTCGGGCAGCATCTGGTAAGAGGAGCTTTTATGCCAGTATCTTACAATGTGTGTGCTTGACGCAGATGGTGCGGCCGCCGTGGAGAGTCTCCGAGAGGAACTTGCCCGAGATAAGGAACAAGGCAGGACAAGTGATGCGGCTGCCGAGAAGGCACTTGAAGAGCTGAGAGCCAAACAGGCTCTTCACTGCCGAAGCAAGAAGGAGATGGCCGAGATGGCCGTGAAGTTAAAAAGCGCTGCTGACCGTTGCAAGTCTCTTGAGAAAGAAGACCGGGCGAGACAAACGGACTTAGAGAAGGCCGTTGTTGATGCCAAGGACGCTCGCTCTGCGATGAGAGCTGCGAAGGAGGAGCTGCGTCAGGCCGGACAGATTGCGGCTGGAAAGCCCTTTATGCTGCGGAGGAAGTTTGGCGATCCGAAGTTTGCTCCGTTGGACCGGATGTGGAGTGCGAAGGACACCTATCTGGATTTGGCAGCGAGTGCTGCTGATGCGACCGAACACTTTCGAGATCAAGAAGATTGCGAGGTGGAAAGGCTTTTCTGGTCGCAGTTCCACAATCCAGAGCATCCACTGGCAGTGGACGATCGTCTGGCTCAATGGGCCGAACTGAATAGATTGTCCGGATTCGCCATGAAGTACGTCATGGGTTATCTGTGGCCGGGGAGATCGGAGCCGAAGAGTTATTTTGGCTTGGTGCAGCAATTCCTTGGCGCGGTGCCACGTATCGATGCGATGAAGAGGCCAGCATGCATAGAGGGCCCACGGATGGCTCTCGCCCGTGTCAAGACATACTGGGCAGAGATGGAGACCACCGTTGTTGCATCCCGAGATTCGGACCAAAGCCGAGTACCCTCCGAGCACTATTTTCAGGAAGTCCTTGAAGGCGCTCGTGTAATAGAGACGCGTTGCTCGAAGGATGCTATGTTCTGATAGCATATGTAATTATGAAGCAATATTTTGATGAATTGTAGTAGCCTTTTATACTTGTGCCTGCAAGTATGTGGAACACCTCCTGTGCGGCCGTTTTAAGATATACATACAAAATCTGAAAGATGGCAGTCGTTGGCTTCAGCCCCCACGCACATAGTGCGGGGGTGCTCACAGAAGGCGCATTTTCACACTTAATCCAACGTCTTAGTCCTACAAAGGAGGTGATAGCGCAGTGAGCTAGGCAACCGGACTATAATGCTTTAACACTTTCACTTAGCCATTGGAGCTTGACAATGGGACTATTTAGATAGCCCCTGGTGGCGACTGCGCTCGCCCGAATTCGGGGCGCGTATGTGCCTGGCCGGGAAACGGCCCTTTGTTAATGCGGGGGAATCCTAAAGATTCCGGAGAGTCATCGAGTGGTTGACCAGTCTCACGCCATATCATGACAGTCAGTTTTTGGCTTTCTCTACTGAGGTGCTCGCCTGGCCGAACCAGGGCACAATCGCAGTAGTTCTCATGGTGCCGCCTTAGCCGATAGAGCGGAACGTAAGGCGGCCGAACACAGGAGCCGGGCAACCCAACATTTGACCAAAATCATGACTCGGAGCTGATGCATATAAGGCCTAACTCGCGACGCCGAACACTCCCTAAGTACGCGCAAGAATTCTGACGTGGCCACATGCCAAGACGCCAGCCTCCTCCTTGGTCATAGAACCAGGGGATGTGTATCAACAAGAGACAGTAAAAAAGGTTTGCGCAGGGTCTTAATCTGAAAAGAATCCTTGGAACGGGTCCCTACTGCACGTCTGCGCCTGTGTCTCCGTTGTGCCGTATCCTGGACGGGCGCAGCACGACGTTCATCTGTAAAAAAGAGAGCAACTAAGTTGAAAAAGGGGCGTGCCGAACAAAAGTTATATGAAATAAACAAAGTGTAAAGTAAAATATGGAAAATTGAGCTTTATTGTCTCTTATTTTATACGTGTGAAGCCCCTAGTGCAGGGGTATATGGCCACTAAGCCTTTATCAACGATACTTTTGTGCCGGACTCGTCTATCCATGCCCGTGGTCTTCATGACCTATTCCGATGTTCTGGCTGGTGAAGCCATTGTATTGTGGGGCTGTTAAAGCGGCCGCACAATCCTCCGCTTGGGGGAGGCGCCCTTACTGCTTCCCCGTTAAGGAGATGATGCCACGTGGACCGGGCATCTTAAGCGTAAGAGATGCATAATGCGGTATTGCGTTAAAGCGGGCGAAAGCTTCGCGTCCCAGAAGTGCTTGATAGCGACTTGAGAATGGGACGATGTGGAAAGTCAGCTTTTCGTGACGGAAGTTATCGGTAGAGCCGAAAATAACCTCGAGTCGGAGAAAACCCATGCAATGGGTGTCCGGACCTGGCGTTACTCCTTGAAAGGAGGTTTTGCTGTGGCGAATTCTTTTTGGGTCGATCCCCATGTGGCGGATTGAGTCCTGATATATCAGGTTGAGTCCGCTGTCACCGTCCATAAGGACATTTGAAAATTGGAGTCCGCCAATTATTGGATCGAGTACCAGGGCAGTCCAGCCTGGGTTCCTGATACTTCTAGAATAATCCAGATGATCGAAGATGATTGGTTTTGACAACCAGTGGCGGGATTCCTTTGGGATAGACCGTGGGGCGCGTACCTTTATGGGCGCCGCACGTTTTGTTATATGGAATAAGTTTACTGTTTTTACTTCTTGTGGGAAATTTTTTGTTTCCCGGTACTCTGCTTTTGGGGTTCGTCCTCGTCTTCGCTTGGTGTATCGAGCCCCTTGTGTTCGGCGTTGAGTCTGCCGGATTGTTTGAAAACCCAACAATCTCTGTGGGTATGGTTAGCAGGCTTTCCGGGAGTGCTGTGTATTTGACATATCCTATCCAAGATTTTGTTTAGGTTGGATAGGTCGTACCTGTTATCTTGGAGGGGCGGCTTTTTCTGATTCTGTCGTGAGCTTTTGAATCCGGCGTTAACTGCCGTGCTCTTCAGACTTTTTTCCTTAGTCCGGCGACGGTCCTTATTGCGTCGCGGTTTTCCGTTTCCATCCCTAGTTTCAGATGTACTTGGGTCGCTAGTGCTGCATCTTGCCAACCAGCTATCCTCTCCTGCGCAAAAGCGGGTCATGATTCTTGTTAGTGCGGCCATTGTTCTTGGCTTTTCTTGGCCGAGGTGTCTGGCGAGCCATTCGTCTCGGACATTATGCCTGAAAGATGCTAAGGCTTCAGCGTCCGGATAGTCGACTATCTGATTCTTTTTAGTAAGAAATCTATTCCAGAATTGCCGAGCTGACTCTCCGGGCTGTTGAGTTATGTGACTAAGATCGTCTGCATCCGGAGGGCGGACATAGGTCCCTTGAAAATTTGCTCGGAAAGCGTCCTCGAGCTCTTCCCAACTTCCGATTGTGTTTTTAGGAAGGCTTTTAAGCCAATGCCAGGCTGGCCCTTTAAGCTTGAGGGGTAAGTATTTTATTGCGTGGAGGTCATCTCCTCGAGCCATATGTATGTGGAGGATATAATCCTCGATCCAGACTCCAGGGTCTGTTGTTCCATCATATGCCTCTATGTTTACGGGTTTGAATCCCGCTGGAAATTCATAATCCAGGACCTCATCGGTGAAACATAGGGGGTGTGCGGCACCCCTATATTTGGGTGTGCCGTATTTTGATAATGGCTTTATTGCATTGCTTACGAGAGCTTGCTTTCTTGGCCCGTAAGTGGACCTGGCTGGGCCATAATGTGAATCCTTAAGTGGGTCGCATACCGGCTTAAGTGCGGCGCTACTTGCCGCTTTAAGCTGGCCCTGGGGTCGTCTATCCGACCGTGTGGCTTTCTTCCTTTTTGAATGCGAGGGCTCTAAGGCCTCCTCGTCAAATTCAGGCAGTAGTTTTCTCCTCGGATAGCTTTTAGTGCGGCGGCCGCCGCCGTATTTGTCTGTGGTATTGATTACTTTACTCCATCTGATCCTGAGTGCATCTTCCGCAGTCTTTAGCTTCTGCTTCTGCTTTTTCAGGCTGCGTGCGGTTGCAACGAGCTGTTTGTGGAGGTTATTGTGCTTCGTGGGCTTGTCCGGCGTAGGGTCGTCCGGAATGCCATTTTTGCCGGGGGAGGAATGTTCGGTTTCTCTATCCGAGTTGTCTTGTTGGGACGATTGTTCTAAGGCATGCTCGTCGTCTACCGGCTCATCCTGCTCTATGGCTGGGTCTTTATCGAGGTGGGGCTTAGGTCGGCGTTTACGCCGACGCTTTGATTGTTTTTCGAGAGATCGATCCCCCTCCCCATTTTCCTCGTTGTTGCTTCCTTTAGGGGTATCCACCATGTACACATCGTGAGATGAGGTGGCTGTCCAATGCCCTATAGGCGTTGGTTCTTGGTTGTCTCCTGCATCGTCGTTCATACCGTCGATGTCTTCAGAGTCGAAGTCGAGCATGTCGGTTAAGTCATCGACAGTGGCTACAAAGTGGGTGGTGGGTGGGTTTTGAATTTCTTCATCGTCCGTATCCCAACCTTGCTGAACGTAGTCCGGCCAGGGCTCTCCTGATAAAGAGAGAGACTTTAGAGAATTCAGGATGTCGCCGAAGGGCGAGTGCTGAAAGATGTCCGCGGCAGTGAACTCCATTATCGGTGCCCAATCGGATTCGATCGGCGGGGGCGCGGGGGGCTCGGAGTTCGGAGAGAATCCGGCTCCTCGGAGTCACAGGCCATGCGGAGTGCGGGGCTGGAGTTTGGCTCGATCGCCTCTGAGATCGCAGCCCCTGAGGTAGCGTCCAACCGCTGATCCTCGATTGCGCAGTGGGCTCCGAATCAATGGTCAGAACCGATGCGTGTGCGGCCTCCAAGGCGCTGTTCGGCGGCAGAGCTATATCATGCCCATCGAGACAGTGCGGCACGCTTGGCTGTGGCTCGAATCCGTCAAAGATCAAGTCCCCACGGATGTCAGCCGTGTAGTTTAGGCTTCCAAACCTGACCTGATGGCCAGGGGCGTAACTTTCGATCTGCTCAAGGTGACCAAGCGAGTTAGCCCGCAGTGCGAAGCCACCGAAGACGAAGATCTGTCCGGGGAGAAAAGTCTCACCCTGGACTGCATCATGGTTGATGATCGAAGAAGCCATCGGGCCTGAAAGCGACGACACAGAGGAACTCTGAATGAAAGCACCAATGTCGGTGTCAAAACCGGCGGATCTCGGGTAGGGGGTCCTGAACTGTGTGTCTATGCCGGATGGTAACAGGAGACAAGGGACACAATGTTTTACCCAGGTTCGGGCCCTCTAGATGGAGGTAAAACCCTACGTCCTACTTGATTAATATTGATGATATGGGTAGTACAAGAGTAGATCTACCACGAGATCAAGGAGGCTAAACCCTAGAAGCTAGCCTATGGTATGATTGTTGTATGATGAAGTTGTCCTACGGACTAAAACCCTTCAGTTTATATAGACACCGGAGAGGGTTAGGGTTACACAAAGTCGGTTACAATGGTAGGAGATCTTGAATATCTGCACAGCCAAGCTTGCCTTCCACGCCAAGGAAAGTCCCCTCCGGACACGGGACAAAGTCTTCAATCTTGTATCTTCATAGTCCTGGAGTTCGGCTGAAGGTATAGTCCGGCTACCCGAACACCCCCTAATCCAGGACTCCCTCAGCGACCGAGGGCCTTGCGCTTCTAAGCCTCATTGTAGGCTTGCACACACTTGTCAGCCAGGCTCTTCATGCGCTCACGAGAACCTTGAGCTTCTTCACGCTTCTTGAGAAAGGCTTCTTTGAGCTCATGCAGCATGATCTTGAAGTTCTTGACCTCTTGCACACTGAGCTTGGCCATATGCTTCTTGAACTGAGCTTTCTCAAAGTCGATCTTTTGCTTCAGTTCAACGATGCGCTGAGCTAAAGCTAGCTCTGAAGCAATGGCGCCATGGAAGGCAACACTGAGGCCAATCGGAAGTTGCAAATCTTCAAAGCTGAGGTTGGGCGTGTCAAACCACTCATCAATGAAGTTATGGATGATTGACACGTCAAAGAGAGGCAAATCATTGAAGATTTCATCTTCTTGTTTGCTCTTGATTAGTTGCTCAAGAGCGTCATCTGCTAGATCTTCATCGCTGGACAGATCAATGGCGTCGTTGCACAGAATAGCAGCAGCAGTCAGTTCTTGGCTGGTGTGTTGCAGAGGCATCTTGACTTTCGAGGGCTTGGAGATGCGTGACAAATCTTCAGACTGCAGACTGTCTTCAGGAGGTGCAGTAGCCAGTGGCTTCGCTCGTGATATTTTTGGTGCTGAGGCAGGCTTTGAAGCTTTAGGCTGCTTCAGTTTCTTTGGCTTCGGCGGTGCAGGCGCTTCATCAGATTCAGCGTCATCTACAGGCTCATCCACGGCTGTCCCTTGAACCATGATATGAGTGATAAGACCGTCCAGGTTGTAGAAGGGCCCAACAAGATTGGGTTCAGCTTCGCGGGTGCCATCGGCACGGGGAGCAGAGGGACCAGGGTTGAAGTCTAGTCCCAATGACTTCTTGTTCTGCTTTGCCGAATTCTGGGAAAACTGGCAGTTGCGCTTGAATAGATTGTCATCACGACACCATAGAAATGACGATGGGTCAGCATCCGCAGGCTATGGTCCACGGACCATGCAGGGATAGAAACCTTGTTCAATGGCTTCATCTCTGGACCTGGGTTGAAGATTTCTGTATTGGATGTCTCCCCATGGTCGCTTGATGGTATTCTTCTCAGCATATTCCTTGGTAACAAACCTGTACTTGAACCACTGTTCTGCCCAATATCATCGAATCCATTGGATTCGTGTCTTGCGCTGATTGTAATCCTCTTCTGGATCTGTCTTGTATAGCTCTGAGAGGTCATCGGGCAGATCTCTTGATGTTTCACCTCGACGCTTTCTGCCACCCTTCCTTGTTGATTTCTCTGCAGCCATGAACTTTAAACTGAATGGCTTCAATACGTTCAAAGGCTTCAAAGGCTTTCGCTTGCTGGACAAACAAGAACTGGCTTCGGGAGAATTTATATGATGCTGTAAGAATTCTGCAAATGAATGCAGACTATGAGAACCAAGGGATTCTCCCACGGACATGTACCTGTGACAGCATTAAGGTGCGAGGGAAGGGGAAGAGGTCATATGCATTCTCAGAAGATTTTGAAGATAAATCAGTTTAGAGGACATTGACCTCATCGTGCGAAGACATTCACTCATAGATAAGGAGTTGGTTCCAGATTTGTACGAATCCACGAATCAGTACAAGTGAGGAATCTAACTACTTTGTGAAGCATAAGTGAACATACTAGGCATATTATGAGATGCAGTATGAAATAGATCCAACTTGTGTGAACAGAAACTGCATGTGGTAGAAAGTGACGAATCTATAGGATCAAAGGGGGCGTAAAAAGGAAGTTTTATTTACCACATGAAGAACTGCTAGACGGAGTGGTAGAGGAGGCCGAGCAGTTCGATCGTCCGTGCCCTAACTTGGCGACGGAGGACACCTACGGCGGCGGTGGAGAAGACGATGTCCGCGGCCGGCGTGAAGACGACGTCGGAGAGGTCGCGGCAGCTAAGCGCTTCGTCGCCGGCATCGTCGAGGGCTAGCGGTGGCGCTAGGGTTTGAGCGAGAGTGGAAGAAAGGATAATGACTGTGGTGAGGCGTGTATTTATAGGGACAAAGACGACCCAGTGTTATTACACAGGTGCCCCTGGCGCTTCACATCTGCAGGACACGTGGCCATCATGCAACATATCGGAGGTTGTTCCATGTTCCCATGCACGCCTGGATTGTCGGGTGGTCGTTCCTACTTCTCTGGGTTTCATGTGAAGGAATTAGCATTGAAAACGGACTTAATGTTTGTCTCTGTATCTTCTGCTGACAAGGACGCAGAGAAGACATTCGACAGTTTCAAGAGAATGCATATGATTTGGAGAGATAGAGTTTGAGATAGAAAGCATGGAGAGGTTAGGGTCCGATCACATTCACTTAGTTCAAAAGATTCAACAAGAAGACATAGCTATAAGTGAATGTTGTAGAGGACAGAACACTAGTATATATATATGTATATATATGTGTGAAAAAGACAATCAAACCAACATAGTGAAGATAATCATGAGGACAAGTTGAGAATGAAGACAAACAAAATGTGAAGACATAGCAAATGTAACGCCATGGGTAAAACACTTCAAACAGAAGAATTTGGTGGTGGCGTTACCCACCACCGTATAGGAAGTATTAGACCCAGACATGGCGCACAATTATCGTGGCGCTCCAAAGTCAAATTCCACATTAATGTATTCACACTTAGAATGTATGTCTTCATTGATTGAAGATATACTTTACTTCGTGTGTTGCACATCTAAGTCATCAATATGCATAAGTGTTAGGATGTGTGCCTGATCACAGGACATTTGAGGATTCCAAGATATTTAGCTCACACCGTAACTTGCAAAATCTCTTCTCATCCAAGGGCTTGGTGAAGATATCTGCCAATTGCTCTTCAGTGTTGACGTGTATGATATCAATATCTTCCTTCACAACATGATCTCTGAGAAAGTGATGACGAATTTCAATGTGCTTTGTCTTCGAGTGCTGAACTGGGTTGTTGGCAATCTTGATGGCGCTTTCGTTGTCGCAGTAGAGTGGCACTTGCTTCAGATGAATGCCATAGTCTTTGAGTGTTTGCTTCATCCACAGAAGCTGAGCGCGGCAAGATCCAACAGCAATGTATTCAGATTCAGCAGTGGAGAGAGATACCCAGTTCTGCTTCTTTAAAGACCAACATACAAGTGATCGTCCCAGAAAATGACATGTGCCTGATGTAGACTTGCGATCCACCTTGTCACCAGCATAATCAGCATCCGAGAATCCAACCAGATCAAACTCTGAGCCCTTTGGATACCATAATCCTAGAGTTGGGGTGTAAGCCAAATATCGAAGAATTCGCTTCACAGCTAAGTGATGCGATTCCTTTGGCGCCGTTTGGAATCGAGCACACATGCAAACACTAAGCATAATATCTGGCCTAGATGCACATAGATAAAGTAAAGAACCAATCATGGAGCGGTATACCTTTTGATCGAACTCTTTACCATTGTCGTCGGGACCCAGATGATGTTTGGCTGACATTGGCGTCGTGAAGCCTTTGCAGTCTTGCATACCAAACTTCTTCAGGCAATCTTTGAGATACTTCTCTTGAGATATAAAGATGCCGTTGCGTTGCTGACATATTTGAAGACCAAGGAAGAGCTTCAGCTCACCCATCATGGACATCTGATATTGCTCTTGCATCATATATCCAAACTCTTCACTGTATTTCTGATTGGTGCAGCCGAAGATAATGTCATCCACATATATTTGGCACACAAACAGTTCACCATCATATGTCTTCGTGAAGAGAGTGGGGTCGAGGGAACCAGATTTGAAGCCTTTGCTCTTCAGGAAGTCTTTGAGTGTGTCATACCAAGCCCGAGGGGCTTGTTTGAGGCCATACAGTGCCTTGTTGAGCTTGTACACCATGTGAGGATGTTTTGGATCGTCAAAGCCAGGCAGTTGTGCAACATACACTTCTTCTTCAATCTTGCCATTAAGAAAAGCGCTCTTCACATCCATTTGATATAGAAGTATGTTATGATGATTTCCATAGGCCAGCAGTATGCGTATGGCTTCAAGTCTAGCCACAGGAGCAAATGTTTCATCGAAGTCAATCCCTTCAACTTGAGTGTATCCTTGAGCAACGAGACGAGCTTTGTTTCTGACAACTTGACCATGCTCATCTTGCTTGTTGCGATATATCCATTTGGTGCCTATTATATTGTGCTTCCGAGGATCAGGACGCTTAACTAGTTCCCATACATTATTCAGCTCAAACTGTTGAAGCTCTTCTTGCATAGCTTGAATCCATTCAGGTTCCATGAAGGCTTCTTCAACTTTCTTGGGTTTAGTTATTGAGACGAATGTGAAGTGCCCATAGAAATTTGCTAGCTGTGTTGCCCTTGAACGAGTGAGTGGACCTGGTGCATTGATGCTATCAATTATTCTCTCAATTTGTACTTCATTTGCAACACGGGGATGTACAGGACGAAGATTTTGCTCTTGCTGATCATTGTCATTGTTAGAGGGATTGTCTTCAGGCTAAGCATTATCTTCAGGTTGATCAGGTGCGGAGATGATAAGTTCCTCTTCAGGTTGAGCTTCAGAAGGTATGATTTCTCCAGTTCCCATAAGTTTGATTGATTCACTGGATGGAACTTCATCTAGCACATTTGGCAGGTGCTCTCTTTGTGAGCCGTTAGTCTCATCGAACCGCACATCCACTGTTTCAACCACTTTATAATGGAAGAGATTGAAGACTCTGTAGGAGTGCGAATCCTTTCCATATCCAAGCATAAAACCCTCATGTGCTTTTGGTGCAAATTTTGAAGTGTGATGTGGATCCTTGATCCAGCACCTGGCGCCAAATACTCTGAAGTAACTGACATTTGGCTTCTTGCCAGTAAGGAGCTCATAGGATGCCTTGTTCAGAAGCTTGTGAAGATAAACACGGTTGATGATATGGCATGCAGTGTCAATGGCTTCAGGCCAGAATTTTCTTGGAGTCTTGTATTCATCAAGCATCGTCCGAGCCATCTCAATAAGTGTTCTGTTCTTGCGTTCGACGACGCCATTCTACTGTGGCGTGTACGGAGCTGAGAATTCATGTGTGATTCCCAAAGTATCAAGATATGTATCTAGGCCAGTGTTCTTGAATTCAGTGCCATTGTCACTTCTGATGTGCTTTATCTTGGCGCCATAGTTGTTCATTGCTCGATTGGCGAAGCGTCTGAAGACATCCTGCACTTCAGTCTTGTAAAGGATTATATGCACCCAAGTATATCTTGAATAATCATCAACAATGACAAAGCCATAGAGACAAGCAGTAGTAGTAAGAGTTGAGTAATGAGTGGGACCGAAGAGATCCATGTGTAGCAGTTCGAAGGGCTGAGTCGTCATGATTGTCTTCGAGGGATGCTTGGCCCTCGTCATCTTTGCTGCTTCACAGGCACCGCATAAGTGATCCTTATTGAACTTGATGCCCTCGATGCCTATGACATGCTTCTTCCTTGCAAGGGTGTGGAGGTTCCTCATGCCAGCATGCCCTAGCCTTCGATGCCAGAGCCAGCATTCAGAAGCTTTTGCTAGAAGACATACTGCAAGTTGTGGTCCTGCTGAGAAATCTACCACGTACAAATCATCTTTCCGATACCCTTCAAACACTAGAGACTTGTCAGATTCCATTAGTACAAGGCAACGATATTTTCCAAGCATCACAATATGTTTAAATCGTAAAGCATTGAGACAGACATTAACTTGAAACCAAGGGATTCAACAAGCATGAGTTTATCCATGTGTTGATCCCTTGAGATTGCAACTCTACCTAGACCCAATAGCTTGCTTTTACCAGTGTCAGCAAATGTGATGTGACTTTTGTCAGATGGACGTAAAGTTGAGTCCATGAGAAGGCTTCGCTTGCCGGTCATGTGATTTGTACACCCACTACCAATAATCCATTCTGAAGCAGCTGGTGTCGTACCCTACAGTGCAGTTAGGAGGATAGGCTTCACGAAGAGAATTGTGAAGCAAAAAACATTTGACGAACCAGTGGATTATTAAAGCTTAGATCAAGATTAGGACTGATAGGGCAAGTTGCAAGCGATTCAGGAACAAAGTACATAATAAGACCATTTGGGCATTTGATCTTGCGCCCTACAAGATGTTTAAGGTCCCCAGCAATAGTGTCAGACGATTTTGGTTTTCGGCTGGAGACCTTTCCCTGCAAAAGAGAGTTAAGCTTTCTTAGCCACCCACATCTTCAGGGGTGGCTTCGAAGCAATAAGTCTAAGTGCAGCATCTGAGAACTTTGGCTTTGGAGCCCTAGCAAAAAGTCTTGCAGGTGGACAATAGTACTCATAAGAATAAGCAGAATAGTTCTTGGTCTTATGAACATGGCAGTTTGATGGACCGCGCTCATATTCATAGGCCTGAGTGTGGCTTCCCTGCAAAACATTTGCGTTAGTGTGACTCAGGTGAGTCCTTTGTCTGTATGAAGCCTTTGGACCGTATGAAGCCTGTGGTCTGGGGTTTGTCTTCTTCACTTGTGGTGTCATGATGACATTCACAGGGAGATTCTCCAAACACCTTTTCGACACCCAAATCTTCTTCATAGGCGGTCCATTCCTGCAGTTAGTACCAATATACCTGGCAACCACTTCACCATTCTGATTCTTAAACAGTTTATAGTTTGCATCAAAGGATTCATCAATAACAATGGGGTTAGCGCAAGTGAAGCCAGATAGGGTGGACGGATCTGCTGAAGGTTCCTTTGCAGCAACCCATGTGGTTTTGGGGTACTGCTCAGGTTTCCAGTAAGAGCCATCAACATTCATTTTCCTTTCGAACCCAACACCCTCTTTCCTAGGGTTTCGGTTCAGGATCTGCCTTTTGAGGACATCACATAGTGTCTGAGACTTTTGTACATCCCTGTTTCAAGCAGTGTCTTCAACCTAGCATTCTCATCAGCAATAGCAGTGGTATCCTCAGCAGAGGGGTTAGTTACCACATCAATAGTTGAAGATATTGCAATAGTAGCAGCAGTAGAACATTTAGCAACAGAAGTAGCGTTATCACGCTCAATGCATTTAAGACATGGTGGTTCAAATCCTTCCTGAGCTGAACTGATCTGTTCGGCACGAAGTGACTCGTTTTCCTTTTGAAGATCTTCATGAGCCGCTCTCAATTTCTCAAGATCTTGCTTCCTTTGAAGATAATCATAGGAAAGCCTTTCATGAGTTGTTGAGAGCGTTTCATGACGACTTTCAAGTTCCTCATACTTAACATGAAGATTTTTTATGTCTTCAATTAAGGACTGAGATCGAGTCATTTCAGCGTCTAATAGATCATCACTTTTTTCTAACAGTTTTTGAATGTGTTCCATAGCTTTCTATTGTTCAGTTGCAATTTTAGCAAGTGTTTTGTAGCTGGGTTTGGAACCACAATCAGAGTCATCATCACTAGATGTTTGATAGTGAGTAGTGCGTGTGTTTACCTTGGCACCGCGTGCCATGAAGCAGTAGGAAGGAGCGGAGTAGTCCTTGTCATTTGCATCGGTGTCGGTGATGAAGTCATTGTCTTCACTGTTGAAGATGGACTTGGCAACGTATGCTGTAGCCAGACTTGCAACGCCAGAATCGGACTCCTCCTCAGACTCCACCTCCGCCTCCTCAGAAGCGGACTCCTCCTCAGAGTCCATTTCCTTGCCAACAAACGCACGTGCCTTGCCAGATGAGCTCTTATTGTGTGATGAAGACTTGGAGGAAGACTTGGAAGAAGATTTTGAGTATTCCTTCTTCTTCTTGTCGTCAGAGTCATACTCCTTGCTCTTCTTCTTCTTCTTGTTCTCATTGTCCCACTGTGGACACTCAGAGATGTAGTGGCTAGGTTTCTTGCACTTGTGACATGTTCTCTTCTTGTAGTCATGAGCAGAAGCTTCATCATTCCTTGAGCTTGATCGTGAAGACTTTCTGAGGCCTTTCTTCTTGGTGAATTTTTGGAACTTCTTCACAAGCATAGCAAGCTCCCTTCCAATGTCTTCAAGATCATCAGAACTGCTGTCAGATTCTTCTTCAGATGAGGAGACAGCCTTTGCCTTCAAGGCATGAGTTCGCCCATAGTTGGGACCGTAGATGTCTCTTTTCTCAGAAAGCTGAAATTCGTGTGTGTTGAGCCTCTCAAGTATGTCAGACGGATCAAGTGTCTTGAAATCAGGACGTTCTTGAATCATCAGGGCTAGGGTGTCAAACAAACTATCAAGTGATCTCAGGAGTGTCTTAACGACTTCATGCTTGGTGATCTTAGTAGCGTCGAGGGCTTGAAGCTCGTTTGTGATGTCAGTGAGTCGATCAAACGTGAGCTGGACATTCTCATTGTCATTTCTCTTGAAGTGGTTGAAGAGGTTGCGAAGGACACTGATTCTCTGATCTCTCTGGGTTGAGACGCCTTCGTTGACCTTGGATAGCCAGTCCCAGACTAGCTTAGATGTTTCCAAAGCACTCACGCGGCCATACTGTCCTTTGGTCAGATGACCACAGATGATATTCTTGGCAGTAGAGTCCAGTTGAACGAACTTCTTGACATCAGCGGCAGTGACACCTTCTCCAGCCTTGGGAACGCCGTTCTTGACGACATACCATAGGTCGACATCAATGGCTTCAAGATGCATGCGCATCTTATTCTTCCAGTAGGGATATTCAGTTCCATCAAAGACGGGGCACGCAGCGGAGACTTTAATTATCCCTGCAGTCGACATAGCTAAAACTCCAGGTGGTTAAACCGAATCACACAGAACAAGGGAGTACCTTGCTCTGATACCAATTGAAAGTGCTAGTGATCGACTAGAGGGGGGGTGAATAGGCGATTTTTATGAAAGTCTTCAAAACATGTAAGTTTCGAAGACAAACGATAGAAATAAACCTATTACCATGCAGCGGAAGGTAGACTACACTAGGCAAACCATAGTCACGTATTCAATGAAGTGAAAGCACAATGACTAATAGCAGCTAGGCAGTAAGGATCAGGTAGGAAGATATTGAGAAGCCAATCAGTACACGTAATCACTTAGTGAAGTCGGATCGTGATGCTATCGTACAATGACTTCACAAGAACCAATAGTAAGTAAAGGGAAGGGAAGGATGAAACCAGTGACTCGTTGAAGACAATGATTTGTTGGACCAGTTCCAGTTGCTGTGACAACTGTACGTCTGGTTAGGGAGGCTGAGATTCAACTCAGAAGACCTCGTCTTCACCTTATTCCCCTTGAGCTAAGGACACCCAGTCCTCGCCCAACCACTCTGGTAAGTCTTCAAGGTATACTTCCAAACCTTCACAGACTTCGTTCACTGGCGATCCATAATGACTCTTGGATGCTCAGAACGCGACGCCTAACCGGCTGGAGGATTCACAGTCCTCAAGTGTAATAAGTCTTCAGATCACACAGACAAGAAGACTTAAGTGATGCCTAACACTCTTTGGCTCTGGGTGGTTAGGGCTTTATCCTCTCAAGGAATTCTCTCTCAAAGGCTTCGAGGTGGGTTGCTCTCAAACGACAAAAGCCATACTTTAACTCTGAGCAGCCAACCGTTTATGGTTGTAGGGGGTGGGCTGTTTATAGCCACTAGGCAACCCAACCTGATTTGTCCGAAATGACCCTGGGTCACTAAGGAACTGACACGTGTTCCAACGGTCAGATTTCAAACACACATGGCAACTTTACTTGGGCTACAAGCAAAGCTGACTTGTCCAACTCTGAACAAGATTCGCTCTCATAGTCTTCACTCGAAGACATAGGATTTTGGTTAAGCATCACTTCAGTCATTCTGACTGGTTCTCTTGGACCCCACTTAACAGTACGGTGGTTCCTATGACTCAACAAAGAAGAAAAAGAACTACGAAAGATCTAAGTCTTCGCGCTCCATAGTCTTCATGCGATGTCTTCTCTTGTCATAGTCTTCAATGTGAATGTCTTCACGTACCACCTTTGACTTCAATGTCTTCATACATTTTTAGGGGTCATCTTTGGTAGGAAAACCGAATCAATGAGGGACTTCTACATGTGTTATCCTGCAATTCTCACAAACACATTAGTCCCTCAACTAGGTTTGTCGTCAATACTCCAAAACCAACTAGGGGTGGCACTAGATGCACTGCGCCTCTCCGTCCTCTACTCTATGGTGGCTATAACTCTATTTATAGAGGCCTTGTGCCTCTCCCCAAATAATGAGCGGGAAGGGCGCCAACAATTGGCCATTTTGAAGGGGAACATCTAGTACAAGTTATCCTGACCAAAGGTGGTCTTCACTGCCAAAGGCACTGGTGATGACACCGTCTTGGGCTCCATAGTGACCTCCGTCCTGCCGCTCTGTTAGTCTTGGTCTCGTTGCACTGAAATGGTAACATTTGCCCGGTGCCTTGGCCTATGCTTGCCCCCTTTGCACCAAAGGGGAAACAAGGACACTGTGCAGGCCGGCCCCCGCCTGGTCTCGATCGTCATGGCTTTTGTCACGGGCTCCTCGTGAGGTACCCCTGCCTTGATCTCTCCGCCTCCTCGCGAGCCTGCCTGATGAGGCTGCCTCTGAGGAAGCTTTCGGTCGCCCGCCCCGCGAGGCTTGGCCCCTCACGAGGGTCTTGAGTTTGAGCTGATGAAGATGGGCCACGCTAGGCCCCCACTTGAGCCACGCCGCAGGCCGCAGGCAGGAAAGTCTGGGGACCCCCGTTCCTAGAACGCCGACACCTTCTGGTTGCATCATATGCAGCTCTTCTTTAAGAAATCCTTTAAGGAATGCAGTTTTGACATCCATTTGCCAGATTTCATAAAATGCGGCAACTGCTAACATGATTCGGACAGACTTTTAAGCATCGATACGAGTGAGAAAATCTCATCATAGTCAACACCTTGAACTTGTTGAAAACATTTTGCGATAATTTGAGCTTTGTAGATAGTAATACTACTATCGGCGTCCGTCTTCCTCTTGAAGATCCATTTATTCTTAACGACTCATCGATCATCGGGCAAGTCAATCAAAGTCCATACTTTGTACTCATACATGGTCCCATCTTAGATTTCATGGCCTCAAGCTATTTCGCGGAATCTGGGCTCATCATCGCTTCCTCATAGTTCGTAGGTTCGTCATGGTCTAGTAGCATGACTTCCAGAAAGGATTACCGTACCACTCTAGTGCGGACCATACTCTGGTTGTCCTGCGAGGTTCAGTAGTAGCTTGATCTGAAGTTTTATGATCAACATCATTAGCTTCCTCACTAATTGGTGTAGAGATCACTAGAACAGATTTCTGTGATGAACTACTTTCCAATTCGGGAGAAGGTACAATTACTCCATCAAGTTCTACATTCCTCCCACTCACTTCTTTCAAGAGAAACTTCTTCTCTAGAAAGGATCCACTCTTAGCAACAAAGATCTTGCTTTTCGGATCTGTGATAGAAGGTGTACCCAACAGTTTCTTTTGGGTATCCTATGAAGACACACCTTTCCGATTTGGGTTTGTGCTTATCAGGCTGAAACATTTTCACATAAGCATCACAACGCCAAACTTTAAGAAACGACA
Source organism: Triticum urartu (assembly GCF_003073215.2). NCBI lineage: Eukaryota > Viridiplantae > Streptophyta > Magnoliopsida > Poales > Poaceae > Triticum > Triticum urartu. Next base: position 118,911,398 of record NC_053025.1, read on the forward strand.
GCTTAGGTTTCTAGCCAAACCATAGTTCATATGGTGTCGTCTCAACGGATTAGATGGTGCCCTATTTAATGTGAATGTAGTTGTGTCTAATGCATAACCCCAAAACGATAGTGGCAAATCAGTAAGAGACATCATATATTGCACCATATCTAATAAAGTACGGTTACGATGTTCGGACACACCATTACGCTGTGGTGTTCCAGGTGGCGTGATTTGCGAAACTATTTTGCATTGTTTCAAATGAAGACCAAACTCATAACTCAAATATTCGCCTCCACGATCAGATCATAGAAACTTTATTTTCTTGTTATGATGATTTTCCACTTCACTCTCAAATTCTTTAAACTTTTCAAATGGTTCAGACTTATGTTTCATTAAGTAGATATGCCCATATCTGCTCAAATCATCTGTGAAGGTCAGAAAATAACGATACCTGCCACGAGCCTGAACACTTATCGGACTGCATACATTAGTATGTATTATTTCCAACAAGTCTGTTGTTTGCTCCATTGTTTCGGAGAATGGAGTCTTAGTCATCTTGCCCATGAGGCACGGTTCGCAAGCATCAACTGATTCATAATCAAGTGATTCCAAAAGCCCATCAGCATGGATTTTCTTCATGCGTTTTACACCAATATGACCTAAATGGCAGTGCCACAAATAAGTTGCACTATCATTATTAACTTTGCATCTTTTGGCTTCAATATTATGAATATGTGTATCACTATGATTGAGATTCAATAAACCATTCACCTTGGGTGTATGACCATCGAAGGTCTTATTCATGTAAACAGAACAACAATTATTCTCTGACTTTAAATGAATAACTGTATTGCAATAAACATGATCAAATCATATTCATGCTTAACGCAAAGACCAAATAACATTTATTTAGGTTCAACACTAATCCCGAAAGTATAGGGAGTGTGCGATGATGATCATATCAATCTTGGAACCACTTCCAACACACATCGTCACTTCACCCTTAACTAGTCTCTATTCATTCTGCAACTCCCGTTTCGAGTTACTAATCTCAGCAACTGAACTAGTATCAAATACTGAGGGGTTGCTATAAACACTAGTAAAGTACACATCAATAACATGTATATCAAATATACCTTTGTTCACTTTGCCATCCTTCTTATCTGCCAAGTATCTAGGGCAGTTCCACTTCCAGTGACCATTTCCTTTGTAGTAGAAGCACTCGGTTTCAGGCTTGGGTCTAGCTTTAGGCTTCTTCATGGGAGTGGCAACTTTCTTGCCATTCTTCTTGAAGTTTCCTTTCTTTCCCTTTCCCTTTTACTTGAAACTAGTGGTCTTGTCAACCATCAACACTTGATGTTTTTCTTGATTTCTACCTTCTTCGATTTTAGCATCACGGAGAGCTTGGGAATCATTTCCGTTATCCCTTGCATATTATACTTCATCACGAAGTTCTAGTAACTTGGTGATAGTGACTAGAGAACTCTATCAATCACTATCTTATCTGGAAGATTAACTCCCACTTGATTCGAGTGATTGTAGTACTCAGACATTCTCAGCACATGCTCACTAGCTGAGCTATTATCCTCCATCTTGTAGGCAAAGTACTTGTTAGAGGTCTCATACCTCTTGACTCAGGCATGAGTCTGAAATACCAATTTAAGCTCTTGGAACATCTTATATGCTCCGTGGCGTTCAAAACATTTTTGAAGTCCCAATTCTAAGCCGTAAAGCATGGTGCACTAAAATATCAAGTAGTCATCATACCGAGCTTTGTCAAACGTTCATAGCGTGTGCATATGCTCCTGCAATAGGTCTATCACCTAGTGGTGCATCAAGGACATAATTTTTCTGTGCACCAATGAGGATAATCCTCAGATCATGGATACAATCCGCATCATTGCTACTAACATCTTTAAACTTAGTTTTTCTCTAGGAACATATCAAAAATAAATGGGGAGCTACATCGCGAGCTATTGATCTACAACATAGTTATGCAAATACTATCATGACTAAGTTCATGATAAATTAAAGTTCAATTAATCATATTACTTAAGAACTCCCACTTAGATAGACACCCCTCTAATCATCTAAGTGATCATGTGATCCAAATCAACTAAACCATGTCCGATCATCACGTGAGATGGAATAGTTTTCAATGGTGAACATCACTATGTTGATCATATCTATTATATGATTCACGCTCGACCTTTCGGTCTCCAGTGTTCCAAGGCCATATCTACATATGCTAGGCTTGTCAAGTTTAACCCAAGTATTTCTGCGCGTGCAAAACTGGCTTGCACCCGTTGTATGTGAACGTAGAGCTTATCACACCCGATCATCACGTGGTGTCTCGGCACGACGAACTTTGGCAATGGTGCATACTCAGGGAGAACACTTGTACCTTGAAATTTAGTGAGATGTCATCTTATAATGCTACCGCCGAACTAAGCAAAATTAGATGCATAAAGGATAAACATCACATGCAACCGAAATATGTGACATGATATGGTCATGATCATCTTGCGCCTTTGCTCTCCATCTCCAAAGTACCGTCATGATCTCTATCGTCACCGGCATGACACCATGATCTCTATCATCTTGATCTCTATCAACGTGTCATCACATGGTCATCTCGCTAACTATTGCTCTTGCAACTATTGCTATTGCATAGCGATAAAGTAAAGCAATTACATGGCACTTGCATCTTATGAAATAAAGAGACAACCATAAGGCTTCTGCCAGTTGCCGATAACTTTAACAAAACATGATCATCTCATACAACAATTTATATCTCATCACGTCTTGACCATATCACATCACAATATGCCTTGCAAAAATAAGTTAGAAGTCCTCTACTTTGTTGTTGCAAGTTTTACGTGGCTTCTACAGGGCTGAGCAAGAACCGTTCTTACCTACGCATCAAAAACCACAACGCGGTATAGTGATTGCTTTTTGATCTTCGGAAAGAACCATGTTCATTGCATCCGATTCAACAAAAGCTGGAGAAACAGACACCCACTAGCCACCTATGTGCAAAGCACGTCGGTAGAACCAGTCTCACGTAAGCGTATGTGTAAAGTCGGTCTGGGCCGCTTCATACAACAATGCCGCTGAATCAAGAATCAACTAGTGATGGCAAGCAACATGTATATACCCACACCCACAACTCTTTTGTGTTCTACTCGTGCATATAACATCTACGCATAAACCTGGCTCGGATGCCACTGTTGGGGAACGTAGTAATTTCAAAAAAAATCCTACGCACACGCAAGATCATGGTGATGCACAACAATGAGAGGGGAGAGTATCATCTACGTACCCTCGTAGACCGTAAGCGGAAGCGTTATGAGAACGCGGTTGATGTAGTCATAGGTCTTCACGATCTGACCGATCCAAGTACCGAACGCACGGCACCTCCGAGTTCAGCACACGTTCAGCTCGATGACGTCCCACGAACTCCGATCCAGCAGAGCTTCATGAGAGAGTTCCGTCAGCACGGCGGCGTGATTACGGTGATGATGTTGCTACCGACGCAGGGATTCGCCTAAGCACCGCTATGATATGATCGAGGTGGATTATGGTGGAGGAGGCACCACACACGGCTTGGAACAATCAACTTATGTGTTCTAGGGTGCCCCCTGCCCCCGTATATAAAGGAGCAAGGGGGAGGCTGGCCGGCCCTTGCAGGGCGCGCCAGGAGGAGGAGTCCTCCTCCTAGTAGGAGTAGGACTCCCCTTTCCTACTCCTACTAGGAGGAGGAAAGGAAGGAGGAGAGGGAGAAGGAAGGAGAAGGAGGAAAGGAGGGTCGCCCCCCTAGTCCAATTCGGTTTGGGCTAGGGGGCCACCCACCCTGCCTCCTCTCTTCCAGCACTTGGCCCATGAGGCCCAATACTTCTTCCCCGTATTCCCGTAACTCCCCGGTACTCCGAAAAATATCCGAATCACTCGGAACCTTTCCGATGTCTGAATATAGTCATCCAATATATCGATCTTTACGTCTCGACCATTTCGAGATTCCTCGTCATGTCCCCGATCTTATCCGGGACTCTGAACTACCTTCGATACATCAAATCACGTAAACTCATAATACCGATCGTCACCGAACATTAAGCGTGCGGACCCTACGGATTCGAGAACTATGTAGACATGACCGAGACACGTCTCCGGTCAATAACCAATAGTGGAACCTGGATGTTTATATTGGCTCCTACATATTCTACGGAGATCCTTACCGGTCAAACCGCATAACAACATACGTTGTTCCCTTTGTCATCGGTATGTTACTTGCCCGAAATTCGATCGTCGGTATCTCAATACCTAGCTCAATCTCGTTGCCGTCAAGTCTCTTTACTCATTCCATAATGCATTATCCCGCAACTAACTCATTAGTTGCATTGCTTGCAAGGCTTATAATGATGTGCATTACCGAGAGGGCCCAGAGATACCTCTCCGACAATCGGAGTGACAAATCCTAATCTCGATCTATGCCAACTCAACAAGTACCATTGGAGACACCCGTAGAGCACCTTTATAATCACCCAGTTATGTTGTGACGTTTGGTAGCATACAAAGTGTTCCTCCGGTAATCGGGAGTTGCATAATCTCATAGTCATTGGAACATGTATAAGTTATGAAGAAAGCAATAGCAGCAAACTAAATGATCATCATGATAAGCTAACAGATGGGTCAAGTCAATCACAACATTCTCTAATGATGTGATCCCGTTAATCAAATGACAACTCATGTCTATGGCTAGGAAACTTAACCATCTTTGATTCAACGAGCTAGTCAAGTAGAGGCATACTAGTGACACTTTGTTTGTCTATGTATTCACACATGTACTAATGTTTCCGGTTAATACAATTCTAGCATGAATAATAAACATTTATCATGATATAAGGAAATAAATAATTACTTTATTATTGCCTCTAGGGCATATTTTCTTCATGATCTCCATCATCTTAATCTCTATCAACGTGTCATTACATGGTCGTCTCGCCAACTATTGCTCTTGCAACTATTGCTATGGCATAGCGATAAAGTAAAGCAATTACATGGCACTTGCATATATGCAATAAAGAGACAACCATAAGGCTTCAGCCAGTTGCCATAACTTTAACAAAACATGATCATCTCATACAACAATTTATATCTCATCACGTCTTGACCATATCACATCACAACATGCCCTGCAAAAACAAGTTAGACGTCCTCTACTTTGTTGTTGCAAGTTTTACGTGGCTGCTACGGGCTAAGCAAAAACCGTTCTTGCCTACGCATCAAAACCACAACGATATTTTGTCAAGTTAGTGTTGTTTTAACCTTCAACAAGGACCGGGCGTAGTCACACTCGGTTCAACTAAAGTTGGAGAAAATAACACCCGCTAGCCACCTGTGTGCAAAGCACGTCGATAGAACCAGTCTCGCGTAAGCGTACGCGTAATGTCGGTCCGGGCCCCTTCATCCAACAATACCGCCGAACCAAAGTATGACATGTTGGTAAGCAGTATGACTTGTATCGCCCACAACTCACTTGTGTTCTACTCGTGCATATAACATCTACGCATAAACCTGGCTCGGATGCCACTGTAGGGGAACGTAGTAATTTCAAAAAAAATCCTATGCACACGCAAGATCATGGTGATGCATAGCAACGAGAGGGAAGAGTATCGTCCACGTACCCTCGTAGACCATAAGCGAAAGCGTTATGAGAACGCGGTTGATGTAGTCGAACGTCTTCACGATCCGACCGATCCAAGTATCGAACGCACGGCACCTCCGAGTTCAGCACACGTTCAGCTCGATGACGTTCCACGAACTCCGATCCAGTAGAGCTTCACGGGAGAGTTCCGTCAGCACGACGGCGTGATGATGGTGATTATGTTGCTACCGACGCAGGGCTTCGCCTAAGCACCACTACCATATGATCGAGGTGGATTATGGTGGAGGGGGGCACCGCACACGGCTAAGGGATCAATGATCAACTTGTGTGTTCTAGGGTGCCCCTGCCCCCGTATATAAAGGAGCAAGGGGGGAGGCTGACCGGCCCTGTAGGGCGTGCCAGGAGGAGTTCTCCTCCTAGTAGGAGTAGGACTCCCCTTTCCTACTCCTACTAGGAGGAGGAAAGGAATGGGGAAGGGGAGAAGGAAGGAGCGGGAGGAAAGGAGGAAAGGGGGGACGACCCCCTAGTCCAATTCGGTTTGGGCTAGGGGGGCGCGCGCCGTGCCTCCTCTCTTCCACCTCTTGTCCCATGAGGCCCAATACTTCTTCCCCGTATTCCCGTAACTCCCCGGTACTCCGAAAATTACCCGAATCACTCGGAACCTTTCCGATGTCTGAATATAGCCGTCCAATATATCGATCTTTACGCCTCGACCATTTTGAGATTCCTCGTCATGTCCCGGATCTCATTCGGGACTCTGAACTACCTTCGGGACATCAAATCACGTAAACTCATAATACCGATCGTCACCGAATGTTAAGAGTGCGGACCCTACGGGTTCGAGAACTATGTAGACATGACCGAGACACGTCTCCAGTCAATAACCAATAGCGGAACCTGGATGTTCATATTGGCCCCTACATATTCTACGAAGATCTTTATCGGTCAAACTGCATAACAACATATGTTGTTCCCTTTGTCATCAGTATGTTACTTGCCTGAGATTCAATCATCGGTATCTCAATACCTAGTTCAATCTCATTACCGGCAAGTCTCTTTACTCGTTCCGTAATGCATCATCTCGTAACTGACTCATTAGTCACATTGCTTGCAAGGCTTGTAGTGATGTGCATTACCGAGAGGGCCCAAAGATACCTCTCCGACAATCGGAGTGACAAATCCTATTCTCGATCTATGCCAACTCAACGAACACCATCGGAGACACCTGTAGAGCACCTTTATAATCACCCAGTTACGTTGTGATGTTTGGTATCACACAAAGTGTTCTTCCGGTAATTGGGAGTTGCATAATCTCATAGTCATAGGAACATGTATAAGTCATGAAGAAAGCAATAGCAGTAAACTAAATGATCAAGTGCTAAGCTAACGGGATGGGTCATGTCAATCACATCATTCTCTAATGATGTGATCCCATTAATAAAATGACAACTCCTGCCTATGGCTAGGAAACTTAACCATCTTTGATTCAACGAGCTAGTCAAGTAGAGGCATACTAGTGACACTTTGTTTGTCTATGTATTCACACATGTACCAAGTTTTTGGTTAATACAATTCTAGCATGAATAATAAACATTGATCATGATATAAGGAAATAAATAATAACTTTATTATTGCCTCTAGGGCATATTTCCTTCACTTCCACCACAAGACCACAAGCAAAAAGGCAAGGACAAGCTTCAAGAGGAGATTGATGCATTTGAAGAAGCTCCCAAAGCCTTGGTCAAGTGGGTTCCCAAGACTACATCAAGTTCCACTTCATCAAGTACGACTACAACTCCAAGGATTCCCATCAAGATGGTGTGGATCCCGAAGAGAAAGAACTAGAGAGTTCTTGAGGGTGACTCCGCCAACATACTTCACTCATATCTTTTGGCAAGGACACGTGCAAACAACTTCGATATCTTGCACTAGTTCAAGGAGTCACAAATCCTCTTGTTGGTAAGACAAGGGACAAGGTAACCTAATGCTTTCATGGACATCATCTTATGTGAACATCACTCTATGTCTATGGATATTCTTGTTTGTTCCTTGTGGGACTAACCCGTGTAGGTATTGAAAGTGCAACTCACTCAAATGGATTGCTCCAAATGATCTACATCAACATTGAGCATCTACATCTTCAACAACAACATGAAGTCATCATCGACAAAACCCAAGGTTAGTTCATCCCTCTTAGGGGGGATATCACATCTAGGGGGAGCTTTACTCTAATCAATTGAGCTAAAGCAACTCTAATGGTGTGAACACAACAATGCTTTATGTAAAAGTGGCAACCCCACTTGTGCTTAAACGATGAGTATGACCTATGATCAAACATTCTCATTTGACTCCTCAATCAATATACTCATATATAGATGACCTAGTCATCGCCAATTGCTTGATAGATGCTAGAGTGTTTGTGCATGCTTTGCCACATATTTCATTTGCCATTTTATTGTGTGAGCATGTTGGTTGCATATTTTACTCATTTGAGGACATCCACTTGTTGTTTTGATTGTTTGGCGTTTTTCTCCTTTGCCAAGTGGATGGACAAGAATGCCTAAGAACCTCCTCTAGCTATCTATGTTTTTCTCGTCTCAAACACTATTCATGCTATGTCACAAAGTTTGATCAACTCAAATTCGAACCACTCTATGTGAGGAGCACTCAGAGTCCCCGATTCGTCATATACTTAAACTTCCAAAACCTCTTTGTGCATTTCGGTATGTGTCGTGGAATTGTCACGGCAGATGTCCTAGTGTGAGGACTTAGTCGTGAGGCCAACGCATCTTTGTAGTAGCTTGAGAGGGGTTGCGCAGAATCGAGAGACGCAACACAAGACAAGGATTTAGACAGCTTCGGGCCCCGAGAAACATCATCCAGAATAGCCCTACATGTTGTTTGTGGCTAGATCTCATTATGCTCATGAGAGAGTCACCGCATAAGCCGGCTCCCCCTTTGTGCCTAGCCCTAGAGATTGTTTCCGCTTCTTCTCCCCCTTTTGGGGAGCCCTGCCCCTCCTTATATAAGTTGAAGGGGCGGGTTACATGACTAGTCCTAGTAGGATTAGGATTACTCTATTACAAGTGGAGTCCTAGTCTTGCTTCCTTTGCAGGAGAATATTCCTTATGTCTTCCTCTTAAGCCGGCCCACCATCACATGAACCGGCCTTCTGGGCCTTGGGCCTTGTCATCCATCTGACCCGCCGTTGGGGTCATCGGTAAGTCACCAAATACTCACCGGGTCTCTGTGAGCCGCCAAGTCCGGACGGGTTATACTTCCGGCCGGGTCATACCGCGGGGTATATCCCTGACATTAGCCCCCAGTTTAATTTGGATTTATCCATTTTAAACTAATCTTGCAAATCAAGACCAACTTTGATAGATTACACGCCGGGTCGAAGGTTCTTCTGGGCCGGCATTTGATCATCGTTAAGGCCTTGTCATTTACTTGTTTAATATGTACATGTCCATGATATCATAGCAAATCTTTTTTAGCAAACATGTCTCAACTTTGTCAATTCAAAAAATCCAGATACTTCTTTTGAAAAGTCCGGGTCAATAGGCCAGCTTCAGAGTCAATTTGCTGACATTGGTCTCTTGTAGAGAAATATTGTGAAGAATAATCCACTTGAGTTGGCTTCCAAAGTGCCGGCTTAAGAAATATTGGTCTTGAAATACTCATCTGATATTCTGCCGGTTTGAAGATGTAGACCTTGCCGGTTTAATATTACCAAAATTGCCGGTTTGTAAATATTGATGGCACCGAGTCATAATTGTTGCTGACGCCGTGTCATAATTATTGATGGCGCCGGGCTATGATTGTTGCAGACACCGGGTCATAATGATTGGTGACGTCGGCTCAATCTGATTTGCTCAAAACTGAGAATTCGAAAGTATTTCTCCTTATATTCGTGTTACCTGTAGCCCCTAAGTGCCGGGTTGTCATGCTTGCATCAACCTAGGACTTGTAATTGTCTTATGCTCACAAAAACTTCAGCCGGTGTAGCCCCCAAGGGCCGGGTCATTATGCAATAATGAGCAAGGACTTTGTAGATGTAGACTTGAGCAGCAACATGTAGCCCCCAAGGGCCGGCTCAGTAAGATAATATTGAGCTGGGACTTTATATATATTTCCTTGAAAAGAATATCATATGTTGTAATCCTCTCCATGGGGCTCGAACCCACATCCATAAGGTTAAGGGCTTTGTGCTTTACCAACTGAGCAGTGGACCCTTCAATATAATGGAATAAGATTTGTGTACCTTAAATTGTTGACAGGAGCAATTGGTAGCCCCCATGGGCCGTCTCATTAAGATGTGATGAGTCGGGTCTTCAATAAGGCCAGTAAAAATGACTTTGCATTAGCCCCCAAGTGTCATGCTGCATGCTGGCAGTGACATGGGACTTGCATATTTGATGTAATATCAACTTGAATAATGTAGCCCCCAAGTGTCGGGTCGTAAGCCTGCAGCGACTCAGGACTATTCCTTCCATTGTAGAATAAATTATATCCATTGATAAAATAATATCCATTGCGCTGAAGCGACTTTGAAAACCTCAATCGTAATATTGGTTATTGATACCCATAATAAAAATCCAGCCATGTTGGCTATTAAAGATTTGAATAATATAACCCAGTTTGAAAAACCAGTTCCTGAGATATTGAATTGTACTGCCGGTTTAGGATACCTGTGCAGTAAGGGTGATAACCCAATCTTTAGAAGCCAAAAACTTCCAAATGTTTATTATTGTCATATATGGCGACTTATCATCCAAAGTCAAGCCGGGTTAATCGAAACCACATATATGCTTCAGATATGAACAAAAAGTATCAAGACAAACCCAAAAGACTATTTTCAAAAAACTTAAGCAAAATAAAAACAAGAATTTGAGGCTTCTGATTCGAATATGATCAGTGAACCGGACCAAAGGGGTTAAGCTAGGATTCGAATACGATCATGTAGCCCCCAGTGGCTTTGGCGTTGCGCCGATCAAGAGGGTACCGACAGCTATGTTCTCTTTGGTTCGAATACGACCTATGTTTGAACAGGAAGCCCCCAAATGACCTTGAGAGGTCTTTAACGACCCTGATTCAAATACTATCCAAGTCGGACCCAAAAGGGGTTAAGCTATGATTCGAATACGATCAAGAAGCCCCCTAGTGAGTTTGGCATTGCGCCGATCAAGAGGGTACCGACAGCTATGTTCTCTTTGGTTCGAATATGACCTATGTTTGAACAGGAAGCCCCCAAATGACCTATAAATGTGGCTATGAGCTGGATCAAAGGGTAATCATAGCTTAGCTCAATAAGCCGCAAGCCCCCAAGTGATATATTTCTGAGTTGTGCTCGCCGGGTGCCTATGTTTGAGTTGTGCTGTGAAACAAACTCTCTTTGGTCCCTGTAATTTTTTCTGAAAACTCGAACTTGCGAGAGATGAATTCTTTTTAAACTGGAATTTCAAACCGGATATTTAGAGTTTCAAAGCTTTGTGGGAGACAGGTTTACCTTGAGCCAGATTGTAAACCGAAGCATCATTGTGAGCCGGAAATTCTCTGACGGCCTTTAAATTTTTACCAATATGGCGGTAGCCTATGGGACCGGGTTATTTTCCCTCTAATGATCCGGAGTTCTTGAGCCTGCTAAAACTAGCAAGATTTGTTGAGTTATGTCATCATAGCTCCCGAGTCTTAAGACGACTCGAGGAGTTGTCTTGAGATTCTCCATATTTGACCATGATATAAACCGGTATGAGTCATTCAACGACTCAGTGATATAACAATCCCTTTTGCAGCAGACAACTTGTCCTGCATTAGAAAACTTGCAAGCTAGAGTAATTGCTCCTTTAAAGAAAGCAATATGTAATATAAAAAATATACCGTATGGATTTCACCTGATGCGTCAGGTCAGTAATTATCACCGCGGAGTTGATGATCATCGGGTGAAGCTGAAAATAATCACGGCCGAGTCGGCCGCGGGAGCAGACAGATGAGCCGGTCGCGGCGTTGTAAGCCAGTGCGGACGGGCGAGGCAATTGCAGGCGCGGTAAGCCACACGGACGGTGAGTCAATCGTTGGCGCGGTCCCGGTCAGTTGATGTAGATCAAACTGCACGGGCGGCGGCTTGCACACACCCGTTCAATAGCAAGCGGACGCGGACACCGGCGCGTGATGATGCCAACGCACACTTCATAGGCACATCATAGTAGCACCTTTATAATGAGTCGTTGTCCTGCATATAAATATCACAAGCCAACATGATTGTTTTTTGACAAAAACAATATGTGCTAATAAAATCAACTTAGATGGATATAACTGGTTTATCAGACGTAGGGATCGAAGCAAAATTCCCCATGTAGTTTTAATGGGCCTTCACATCCACCCATCCATTCACCAAGCCTTGAAGGATATGCCCAAATAGTACTTTTTGGACATCAATACGTAATTGCTTTGGCCTTTTTTTAAAGTAATTGCTTTGGCCTTTTGCTAATCATGTCAGCTTTGGCTGATTCCTGTATGCACCATCCGAGCCTTTGACCTCTCCTTACAATATATTTTTTTAAATCCAACTTCACATCTGTCTCGCGAACAGCCGGCCTCCCGTCTCTTCCTCCTCCATTTGTCTGCTGGTCTCACGAACGTAGCAGCGTGCGCGGCAGGCGACCGACGAAGCAAGAGCAGCAAACCAGCAAAAAACGGAGCAAGAGCAAAACACAGCAGCCTGCAAAACGCCAGGCCGGTCTGGATAGGAGGCGCCGGCGGCTTAGAAGCGAGCACGAGGCAAGGGGCGGATCCCGCGGGAGTGGCTGCGGCCGATAAAACCGGGGCGGGTTGAAACCAACGGCGGCTCTCCGCAGCTCGTGCAGAAGCCGGGCGAGGGCGAGGCCTCAAGGGAGCCTCAACGGCAACCGCGGCGTGGCAAAGCCAACAAGTGGCTTGGCCAAGCGCAAAAGCGATGCGGCTTGGAATGAACCGACTTAGCGCAAGGTTGGTGAAGTGGTGCCGTGGGCCCCGACGGCGGAGGTGGCGAGGTGAGCCGGTAACATGGTCGGCAAAGCAGGCCATGGCAACAACGGCGACTATTCTGGGCGGCTTTTGGCGGAGGCAGCGCTTGAGCGGTGACTCAGAAACAACAGGTGACTTGGCGGCGTTGACTCATGGTAGCAAGGCAGGTTCAAAAACCGGTGGCAGGGCCATGCTCAAAGTGGAGGTGAAGCCGAGGCCGGCTCGGGGCCGGACCAGCAGGGGCGACTCAGCGCGACCTTGGTGGCGACTCGGAACAGAGATAGGTGAGGCAGGCGGCAAAGTGCATCTGAGCCGGCGGCGGGTTGGAAAGCGTTGGCGTAGCAGGAGCCGCGGCCGTGCAACAGTCAGAGGCGCGCCCAGCCATGGTGGCTCAGAAACGAAAATTCAATGGCCGAATCAAGTTTGTGGCCTCATCCACTTCCGTCGATGGCCGTTCAAAGATCAAAATTGAATCCGTATTGACCAAGGCCTGTAAAACGTGCGGTGATATCTTGCCCCTGATGGATCTCCCTTGTCCTCACCTGCGAGACTTGTGAACTTACATAGCAGCTTTTTCCTTCCATAATTCTTGAATTAACCTCCCCGTAGCTTTCTTCTAGCAATCGGAGTTGGCCTCTAGTGATGTACTAGTACTTTGAAAACATCAGGGTTGATGCTTGATGCGATGGAAATAATGCGATTGTCTGCACTTTTTTTTGGATGCAAAGCTTCCGTTGTTGCTTCTACTTTTCACGGTGACAAGTAACAGTAATAGTACCGGTTGATGACCATGGGACTGTACGCAGAGGCAACAACTCGGCAATTCTGGTTTCAATGCATCACCAGGCCATGCGTGATGGCGTACACGACGCAACCCTAAATTTTCATGATCTTTAATCCTTAACTTTGCGCTGGCTCTTATTCATCTGGCAATCGCGAGCTTCTTGATCCCTAGAAGAGATCCCTCCAAGAACTCATCACCACCGTGTACGAGCCTCACGGTGGGCGCCAGCTGTCATGGAATTGTCACGGCAGATGTCTTAGTGTGAGGATTTAGTCGTGAGGCCAACACATCTTTGTAGTAGCTTGAGAGGGGTTCAGCGGAATTGAGAGACGCAACACAAGACAAGGATTTAGACAGCTTCGGGCCTCGAAAAACATCATCCGGAATAGCCCTACATGTTGTTTATGGCTAGATCTCATTATGCTCATGAGAGAGTCGCCGCATAAGCCGGCTCCCCCTTTGTGTCTAGCCCTAGAGATTGTTTCTGCTTCTTCTCCCCCTTTTGGCGAGCCCTGCCCTTCCTTATATAAGTTGAAGGGGCGGGTTACATGACTAGTCCTAGTAGGATTAGGATTACTCTATTGCAAGTGGAGTCCTAGTCTTGCTTCCTTTGCAGGAGAATACTCATTATGTCTTCCTCTTAAGCCGGTCCACCATCACATGAACCGGCCTTCTGGGCCTTGGGCCTTTTCATCCATCTGACCCGTCGTTGGGGTCATCGGTAAGTCACCAAATACTCGTCGGGTCTCTATGAGTCGCCAAGTCCGGCTGGGTCATACCGCGGGGTATATCCCCGACAGTATGACCGATTCATCCACTTCGGTCACACCGAGTTCACTAGGTTGATCTAGGTTTTTCATATCGATGCAACCGATTTGAACTTTTCGGTCACACCAAGTTGCAGTAACCACTCGCGATTCTGCATCTCGGTGCCACCGAGTTGTTCCACTCGGTCACACCGATAGGGTCGGGATATATATACCCATGAATGAGATTTTGGAAATTTCTTCAAACTCCTCAGCCCGCGTGTGTCCTGCTCTGCCTCCTCAGGTCTCTGGATCGTCTCCTCGCCGCCAGCGACCTCACGTCGCTGGTTTCCATCGCCGTCAACGGAAATCTGCTCCGCCGTTGCCGTCGTAGCGAACCTCCGCCGAACTAGGCTATGGGCTCGACTCTATGTGCTAATTCCTTAACTCCGATTCATAGCACATTACTTTGCCATTATCATGACCACGTATACAAACAACCCATCCACTGAAAACTTCCTTTAGATTAGATTGGATTTGAATATTTAGGGTTAGGTCTCCGCTGGACTCATCTCGGACCGATTGAATTGTAGAAATCGGTCTCACCGATTTGGCTTAGGCCATAGCACCTGCATTTTCGGTCTGACCGAAAATTGCAAATCGGTGTGACCGAGTTCGATTCTCTGTGAAACCCTGGTAGTCTCGGTGCCACCGAACTGTGACTCGGTCTGACCGAGTTCACTAGTTTAGGTTCCAAAAGCTGCTTCGGTATCACCGAGTTTATCAAATCGGTAGCTCCGAAATCTTTCTGTGGAGAACTAAACTAAGTTTTTAAGTCATCTGTTTTGCAAAAACTCCGCACTTTGTGATGCTCATCCACTCTTCCTCATCTACATCTATTCATAGGGCTTGCTGTCAGTGATTGCCAAGATGTCTGACCAGAGTGACAGTCAGAACAAATCTGAGGAACATGTGTAATTGAGTGAGGGTTCGGATCCCTCAAGCAGCTATGATGAGGCAGTAGAAGCACACCTAGTAACTTGCCCAAGGCAGTCGCTAGAGCAAAGAAGAAGAAAACCTTAGACTCCGAGGATGAAGGTTATGTGGCTGTTGAGGATGAGGCCACCTCAAAGAAGAAAGTGCTGAAGGAGTATGGCTCAACTGCTACAACAAAGCCAGGGATGCACAAGAAGGCACCTGCCAAGAGAATGCCAACATCCAAACCTAGGAAAGCAGCCTTGGAAAAAACTATGGAGTTCACTCTTGAACCCAAAGAGGCTGGAGAAGGCAAAAAGAGAAAAGAGAGGGTCAAGAAGACCATTGCCAGAGTTCTAGGGAGATCATCCATGTTTAAGGATCCAGCAGAAGAAGAAGAGGAAGAGGAAGAAGATGCTCCAGCACCCATAGCTCAGAAGCTCATGGGAGATGCTATTAAGTCAGGGGCTGCAACATCAAAGCCCAAGTCTGCTCCCAAATCTCAAGCTCAGAAGTCAAAGCCCAAGAGGAACACTAGAAGTATTCCTGCAGAAGAGAAGAACAAGGCCCAAGTGCCTCAAGCTGAAGAAGAGGATGATGAGTCTCTTGTTTTGAGGAAATTCAAACCCAGGATCCCAGACCACAATGATGCTCATCCAGTGGCTGAAGACATGCACATGAGAAAAGATGCTGGACTGAGATTGTGGAGACAGTATGATCCCTATGCTGTTAGGAGAAGGACTGCAGTTGATTACATCACTACAAAAAAAAGACACATCCGTGACATTTTGGGCCAAACAAATTTTTTTTCTGTCATACATATGACACTTCTATGACGATAATTGTGAAAAAACCCGGTATCATCATAGATGTGGTGGGATCCTACTTCTATGACAAAAAATCATGACAGAAAATGGACTTTTCGTCCTGGGCGGGCCGGAGACACAGCTGCATGACATTCTTTGGGCCGTCCATGACGGAAAAAACCGTGGTAGAAGCGAGGGGGGGGATTTCGGGGAGTTCCCGGTTACGGTGGGAGGTCGGGGGCCGAGCGATGTGAGTTTCTCTCGTACACGTACGCGCGTGTGTGCGAGGCGTTGGCTCTAACTGAATCCGAGCAAGGCGTTGGGCTCTAACTGAACCCGAGCGATTGCACTGCAGGCTACGTGTTACTGAACCCGAGCGATCGATCGATGGCTGTTAACTGAACCCGATCGAGCGATTCCTTCGCTACTGCTGCTAACTGAAGCCGATCGATGGGATGAACAGTGAGCGTTGCGGGGGGGTTTGGATGAACAGTGAGCGGTGGTGTTGCCTCTGGATGAACAGGACCCCGTGGTGTGGTGGAGGGCTGGATAAACAGTAGACGGTGGAGGGGTGCCCGTGGAGGGCTGGATGAACAGGACCCCGTGGTGTGGAGGGCTGGATGAACAATAGACGGTGGAGGGGTGGTTGAATAGGACCCCGTGGTGTGGAGGGCTGGATGAACAGTAGACGGTGGAGGGGTGGTTGAACAGGACCCCGTGGTGTGGAGGGCTGGATGAACAGTAGACGGTGGAGGGGTGGTTGAACAGTAGCCGGTGGAGTAGCGCGCGGTGGACGCTAGATGAACAGGAGCCCGTGGAGGCTGGATGAACAGGAGCCCGTGGAGGCTGGAGGAGGTCGACGGTGGAGATAAACAGTATCCCGTGGAGTCCCGTTTTGCGGTACGCCACACCCCTCCCGATGAACAGGACCCCCATTTCGACCGTAGCGCTCCAACACAATCCCGTGGAGTCCCGTTTTGCGGTACGCCACACCCCTCCCAATCAACAGGACCCCCGTTTCGACCGTAGGAGGTCCGTTTCCTCCATTTTGCGGTACGCCAGACCCCTCCCGATGAACAGGATCCCATTTCGAACGTGGCCGGTCGAACACAAGGCCGTTTCCTCCGTTCTGCGGTACGCCAGGCCTCGTTTCCATCGCATGTTCCGTCCAAGCCCTCCCGATGAACACGACGCATTCTGTTTCCTCCCCATGAACACGACGCATTCCGTTGCCTCCCCATGAACACGACGACGATGCTGTTTCTCCGTTCTGACCTAGCCATGTACACGAGCCCTAGCCGTACGTATGCGCAGGTAGGCGTTCGAGACCCCGCCCGTATGTACACATACGTGGCCGTATTTTCCTTCTTCCACCCTGGCCGATGTACGTACGTGTAAATGCTATGTGTGCGCCTCTACTACGACACGTGCGTGCCTCTACTATGACACGTGCGCGCCTCTACATCGACCAGTATGTACGTACACGTTCGCGACCAGAATGACAATGCTACGTACGCTTCGACCAGGTGGGTCCCGACTGTCAGGCACTTCCTTGCCTGCGAAGATGTAGTTGGTCGGTCCCAGCAGTCAAGGGGTGAATCATTTTTTTCTGCCCGGACGCACTTCCTTGCGTGCGAAGATGTAGCTGGTGGGTCCCAGCAGTCAGGGGGAAACGTTTTTTTGCGAAATACAGTGGCCCATCCGGTGGGTCCTAGCTATCAGGTGGAGGAATCATTATTTTTTGTGTAATAAGGAGGCAGTTCCTTGCTGCGGCCGTGGACCCAGCTGTCAGCCTCTCCACGTACGGTCCACGTCCGATGGAAGTCGTTCCTTGACCACGTTGACCACGCCGCGCCGATAGCACCAGGGCGATGGACGACGGCGAGGCCTAGGAAGGGGACGACACGAAGGCAGGGAAGACTCGGAAGTTGTTTCCTACGCGGAGGGGAGTACGATTGTACGAGGGTTTACTGGTTCGTCTGCCGTCGCCGGAGAATAACAGCAGGTGTGGGTGAGTAGAGGGATGGCTAGGCCAGCGATGGGAGTACGGTCGGGTGGTGAGGCCTGCGTGGCAGCACAGCGGGCCGCGAGGAGGAGGGAGCAGGCAGTCCCGCCGGCGCTTGTTTGAGCGGCGGGAGCAGGAAGAGCAGAGATTGAAGAAGCACGACGGCCGTTGGATGGACATCCAATAGTCAGTGCTTGTGCGTCAACCTTTTTTTAGGAAAGCCTCAAATCTGTGGAAAACAGCATACAGCCCATCTACCATTATTTCTAATAATTTACGGCCCATTTGCTAATTCTTAAGGTTTTTTTGGAGCCCATATTCTTTTTGTTAGCATTACAGCCCATATTGTGGCAACGGTTAAAAAATTATACGAAATTTTGCATATTTCGGTGCGGTCCGAACTGTTTTAATCCCGAAATTTTGACTCACATTCAAACTGATTTTAAAAATAAATGTATATCAATATAAAATCCAACAAATTCTACACCCATAAAAATTAATGTAATTTAAAATCTTGAAATGGAAAAAAGATATTTGAAACTAATTGTCGGTTTGATGTGTTTTAAAAATGTACAACCCATTTCTCATTACTGAAGGGCCATTTTCACGGCCAGCCGAATGAAAGCTCTCCTCATCTTGAAAGATTTGCAGCCCAACAGGCCTGACAAAGCGACTTACTTGGCAAATCACAAAAAACAAGGCTGTGGTCGTGGACCCAGCTGTCAGCCTCTCCACGTAAAGTACTCTTTCGATGGAAGTCGTTCCTTGACCACGTTGACCACGCCGCGCGGAGAGCACCACGGCGGTGGACGACGGCGAGGCCTAGGAAGGGGATGACGCGGCAGTGGAAGCCCGCGCGGAGAGGACTACGAGGGTTCACTGGTTCGGCTGCGGTGTGAGGCTGCCGTCGCCGCAGGGCCTGGCCAGCGGTGGGAATAGTAGGAGGCGGTAGGCCTCTGCAGCAGCACAACCAGCCACGGGAGGCAGGAGCATGCGGCACGACCGACGCTGCTTTGGGCGGCTGGAGCAAGAAGACCAGAGGTTGAAGAAGCACTACGGCCGTTGGATGGACATCGTATGGTCACTGGAGCTAGAATCGTTCATATTGACTAAGTTGACAAAGCCCTTCGTCCCCGTCAACTTAGTAGGCCCACAAGTCAGCCTCCCAGCAAGGTGGGTCCCAGCTAGCCGGGGGAGTATTCATTTTTTTGTGCGTAATAAGGAGACACTTCTGGTGGGTCCGAGCTGACAGCGGGGGGAACGTTTTTTCGCGAAATACAGTGGCTCATCCGGTGGGTCCCAGCAGTCAGGGGGAAATGATTTTTTTCACAAAATACTGGTGGCCCGTCCGGTGGGTCCCCGCTGTCAGGTGGAGGAATGATTATTTTCCGCGTAATAAGGAGGCACTTCCTTGCGGCTGCCGTGGACCCAGCTGTCAGCCTCTCCATGTACAGTACTCTTCCGATGGAAGTCGGTCATTGACCACGTTGACCACGCCGTGCCGAGAGCACCAGGGCGGTGGACGATGGCGAGGACTAGGAAGGGGACGACTCGGAGCCGGGGAAGACGCAACAGTTGATGCCCACGCGAAGAGGAGTACGAGGGTTCATTGGTTCGGCTGTGGTGTGAGGCTGCTGTCGCCGCAGAATAACAGGGGTGTGGGTGAGTAGAGGGATGGCCTGGCCAGTGGTGGGAGTATTAGGGGGCGGTGAGGCCTCCGTGGAATCACAGCCGGCCACGGGAGGCAGGAGCACGCGGCACGACCGGCACTGGTTTAGGCGGCTGGAGCAAGAAGACCAAAGGTTGAAGAAGCACTACGGCCGTTGGATGAACATCGTATGGTAACAGGAGCTAGAATCGTTCATATTGGCTAAGTTGACAAAGCCCTCCGCCCCCGTCAACTTGGTAGGCCCACAAGTCAGCCTCCCACTATGCTGGGTTCCAGCTGGCAGGGGGAATATTCATTTTTTTGTGCATAATAAGGAGGCACTTCCTTGCGTGCGAAGATAGCTTGTGGGTCCGACATGTCAGCGGGGGGCACTTTATTTCGTGAAATACATAGGCCCTTCCGGTGGGTCCCAGATGTCAGGTGGAGGATCATTATTTTGCGCGTAATAAGGAGGCATTTCCTTGTGTGCGGCCGTGGACCCAGCTGTCAGCCTCTCCACGCACAGTCTACTTCCGATGGTGTCGTTCGTTGACCATGTTGACCACGCCGCGCCGAGCGCATCCAAGGTGGTGGGCGACGGCGAGGCCCCGGACAGGAACGAGCCGGAGATGGAAAGATGCGGGAGTAGAGTCGCAGACAGAGAGGTGTACGAGGGTTAACTGGTTCTAGTGCGGTGTGGTTCGGCAGTCGGTGGAGAAGAACAGGAGGTGTGGAGGGGTGGAGGGATGGCCTGGCGAACGGTGGAGTAGCGCTTCATAGCGAAGCGTGCTAAGCAGAGCTGCTAGCAGCAAGAGGCGGGAGGTGGTCCTAGCAGCGCTGGAGGAAGAAGACGAGAGATTGAAGATGGATGCCGGTCGTTGGATGTAAATCCAACGGCTAACATGTCAGAATCATTTGTTGACTAAATTGACAACGACTTGCATTGGCTTCGACCTATTGGCCCATATTTCAGCCTCCAAAAATGTGGCACATATTCAATCCATTTTTTCAGAATTTACAGTCTTTTTTTGCGCGGTAGAATTTACAGTCAATTTGATCTTTTTTTTAATTGTAGCCATTAGCTGAGCTAGGTGAACAAATAATGTAGCGTCCATGCGGCCCGTTTATTTTATTTCCTAAAAAATTACAGCCCATTTGCACTTTCTCGAAATACACGATTTTGCTGGGCTGATTCTAATTATAATATTGGGTTGGGCCAGCAATGTTATCAAAAAATAAAAAGGGGCTGAGCATTTTGTTATAAATATATTTAAATAATAAGTAATATTATTACATTCGTCCTTAAATCTTACCAAGCTTTTGTACACAATCACTAGGATTTTCGTGCCAAAACAATCCAGGATTTTAGTTTTTAAGAAATTATTTTTATAAGTTAATAAGATGTGGGATATTGTTTTCTTACATATGTAAGTATCTGTTAAATATATGATGACAATAAAAATAATATATAATAACATATAAAATAAATTTTTTTAGAAAAATAGGTAGCATCTCCCCGGTTCCATTGCTGAGAACGAAACCACAACATATTCTGATACAGCAGCTCAAAGAGCAGTTCGAAAGCAAAGGTAGAAAAGCTACAAACTAGGGGGGGTGAACAAGTTCTCTGAATAACACAAATCACCCGAGCGGTGCCAAAGGCAGAGCGGATAGAGCACTCAAATGACATAAGGAGGGTCCAGCGAAGCCTTCATGGTCTTCAGCCGAGGGGCCGTGTCAGCCTGCGGCGACCAGTAAGCGAGCGGAGACACCGGGCTGGAAGGCATAGCATGGTGGATGTCCCTCTTTTTCGGCGCCAGGTGCCCATCATCTTCATCAGAGATCTTGAGACGAGCCCACGGGTCCAGCCCCAGAGCAGGTCGAGCCTTGTTCAGCCACAAGTGATCGCTAACGGTTCTGGAGGGATCTTGTTAGGGTTTCCACGAAGCTCATCAACTTGTCCTTGTCCGATCGGGAGGAGAGAATCGCCCAGTTCCTCACCATGTTCCTGATCAACCTCAAGACCTGCGAAATGGACATCCAGGAGGTGTTACTGAAAATCATAGCATTTCTATATTTCCAGAGGCACCAAAGCACAGCTGAGCTAACAGTGTTTAAAACTGAGCACTTTTTGGTAGCAATCCAGAATCTGGCGACAGATTCGAAGGATGAGTCAATCTGACTAGAGAAATATTCCTCAATGTGGGCCCAGAGATGTTTAGCAACTATACATTCAAAAAATAGGTGAGAACAAGACTCTTGTTCCAAGCAGTAAACACAATCAAGGGGTTTGATGATGTGTCTCTTCCTAAGGTTATCCCTAGTCATCAATTTGTTTTTGGAGAGAAGCCAAAGAAATACATGAATTTTAGGGGGAACTCTCAATTTCCAGACAGCGGGGATAAACACGGGTTGAACCCCTCTAAAGTTGATAACATGATAGAGGGAGCTGGAGGAATACTTCCCCTTATTGTCCAGCTGCCAAATCAGGGCATCCGGCTCGACAGTAAAGGTAATGCTTTTGGCAATTTCCTCCAACTGGAACCATTGTTCCATGAGACTATCACTAAAGTTCCTTCTAAAAGAGAGTTTTAGGCATTGACCGTCCCAAACTTCATTGACACTTTTGTTAAGCTCATTGCGGACAGAGTAAATAGGCCAAAATTGGACTGCTAGGGGGGATGTGCCAAACCAAGTATCTTCCCAGAACCTGGTTCTGCTCCCATCCTGTATGTTCCATCTGCAGCCAAATTTCACAGCATGCATAATAGATTTTAATCCTTTCCAGAATCTAGAGGTCTTAGGGTTGGAGGAAGGGACAAAAATATTAGGTTTATTTCCTAGGTATTTATGGGCAATAAGAAGCTTCTAGGGTTTCAGGTCTTCCTCATAGAATCTTTTAATCCAAGACCCTAGAAGACAGATGTTAATTTCTTGGAGGTTAGGTATGCCTAGGCCTCCAAAATCTTTTTTCATAGAGACTAGGGCCCAATTAGTAAGGTGTAGCTTCCTATTTCCCTCAAAATCATTCCACAAGCAATGAGACATCTGAGAATTGATGAGGTTCACTGCCCATTTAGGGAACTTGAAGAAGGAGATGAGATAAACTGGAATGCTAGCCAAACAAGCTTGTATGAGGATCAATCTACCTCTGTAAGAGAGAAGTTTGCCCCTCCACCCAGCAATCCTTTTAATGATTTTATCCAGAAGGGGTTGGATATCCTCTCTCCTCAGTTTATCATAGTGGAGAGGGATACCTAGGTACTTAATGGGGAAGTTACCTTTATTACAGACTAGAATAGAGAGGAAGTCAGCTAACTCCTGATCATCCATGTTGATAGGGAGGAGTTCACTTTTAGAGTAGTTGATTCTCATGCCTGGGACTTGTTCAAACCAGGATAGAATAGTTTTCAGATTGCTAGCATCTGTGGAGTCATTGTTTAAAAAAAGGATGGTATCATCTGCATATTGAAGGCAGATGATGCCACTAGGGCAGACCTCAGGACAGAGCCCTGCAATCAGACTATGATCAGCAGCTTTGCTCACCATTTTAGTAAGAACGTCCACTACTAAATTAAACAAAAGCGGGGAGATGGGGTCATCTTGCCTAAGGCCTTTACCAGCAAGGAAAAAATCACTTTCATAGTTATTTAACTTGACCCCAATAGACCCCCCATGAGTAAGTTGTTGTATCCAACTCTCCTCTATGAAAGGCTTGGCAAAGATCTAAGAGATCATTTTTCACCAAGTCCCAAAAATGCTGGTAAAACAAGAAGGGAATCCCATCAGGACCAGGAGCCCCATCAGGATAAGAGCTAAAAATGGCTTCCTTCACCTCTGTCTCTGAAAAAGGGGCTTCTAGAAGCTCATTTTCAATAGGAGAGACTTTTTCAGAAGCAGAGAAAAAATTGTTTTGTAGAGAGAACCCAGAAGGGTTTTCTTTCTTAAACAGGTCTTTGTAGAAGTCACTAGCCACTTTCAGCATCTCATCTACCTCAGTAACAGAGCCATTAGGGCCATCAAGGGAGTGAATGAGGGTGTTCCTCCTCCTCTTGTTAGCTACTGCATGGAAGTAAGCAGTATTTCTATCACCCTCCTTAATGTTCCTATCTCTAGACCTTTGTTTGGCTTTGATTTCTTCTTAAAGCCAAATTTTCTTGAGCTCTCCATGGACAAAGTTTAATCTATTAGTCTCAGCCTCAGAGAGGTCAGTGGTTTCTGCCTTAATATCTAGAGAATCAAACTCAAGGAGGAGAAGCCTTTTGTATCTTCTAAGATTAGCTTCCTCATTGGAGTTACACCCTTTGGTAGTTCTTCTAAATCTCCTGATTTTGATCTGTCAATTTTCTAGGGGGCAGCTGCTCCTAGTAGGCTCATTCCAGATTTTCCTGACTAGCTCAGTAAAATCTTCTCTAAGCAACCACCACTTTTCAAATTTAGAACTATTGCTCTTTGGAGTTTGGTTAAGACCAGAGTTCCAGAGCAAAGGAGTGTGGTCACTACCACATCTGGGCAGAGCTCTACAACTAGAAAGGGGAAAGAAACTATCTAATTTTGTGTCACAGAAAATTCTGTCAATGTTGGACATAATCCTGGAGCAGCACTTCCAACATATCTAGCAGAACTGTGGGTTTTCCTTCTGACAGGGCAATTCTCAACTTTATGGGTAACCATTTGGAGATAAAACAACTCTTGGGCTTGACACATTTATCCAAATGATGCCCTGGTTCCCCACAGTTGTAGCAGATCACCTCAGAGTATGCCATAAGGCCTGAAGCAGGGGCAGGAGCAGTTTTCCGAATGTCCTATCTCTTCTTTTGTTGATTCTTTCCTTGAGATTTCCCACTGATCTGAGAGTCAGAACCACCAGCAGATTGATCTTGGGTAATTATAGGAGCCTGCCCAGATTGTGCCTCCATTTGGGGCGGAGGTGGGCCGTACCACTGCCCAACCGGCGCTCCCCCCAATTGTGATAGGGGAAATTCATCGAAGTTCCCGGTTCCTTCTCATCCTCCAGCCAGATGTTGTCTCTCAGGAAGCAGAAATAACCACCGGACATCTCAATTGAAGCAGATTGCAAGCCTAATTTCAATCTTCTGCAGGTTTGGGGGAGAGGTAAGGTAGGGGATCCACCTGCTCCGGCTCCGATGGCGTGCTGCTGGGCAGGAGTCCAGTCAAGCATTCCCATCTTGCAGCACGGTGTGGATCTCCTGAATTCACTTCTCCTTTCGCCCATCGAACGAACGCAATCGGTGGCTCACTAGGGTGGGGCATCCTGTGCTTCTCCGAGAAATCTCCTTCGAAGTAGATCCGCAGGGCTAGATTCAGCAGCTCCCAATCCACATGATCCTTGCACATCCGAGCATACCTGCGCGAGTGAGAGAACGGATTCGGTCCCTCCTCGGCTTCCTCCCTCGCAGCTTCCTCCTCTGCTTCCCTCCATTCGCGCGTGCACTGGGTCCAGGAGAGAGCGTCGTCACGGATCCGCATCGCCCGCTCCCTCCATCTCCTCCCTCGAGTCTCCCGCAGCACCGCCGGCGCGACGGAGTCGAGCGGCTGGAGCATCCGCGGGAAGGCTTTGTAGACATGTGGGAGATGCATCTTGTATATCTGCCTATCTTCCAGCCATTCCCCCATGGATATGGTCGGCGACTCCATGGGGCGTGCAAGCGGACTTGCTGAGGGGGGCAGGCGCGCCCGGAGTCAGGAGGCGGGGGTGGTGGCGAGATCTATGGCGGCGGCGAGGGTGTAGGTAGTGGCGGGGCGGCGGCGAGGGTGGAGGTGGTGGCGGGGGTGAAGGGGATCGCGAGAGCAGTCATCTATTTGCCAATTATGTGAACTAAATAGTCAACATATAAAATAATTTAAATATATATAATATAGTTAGAAGGGAAACATAAGTTGGACCTGGCGTTCCTATTCTTATATAGAAAATAGAACAGACCTCTGTGTTTTCTTCAAAAAAACATAAATTGGGCTGCCAAAAATAAAACCTTGGATGGGAGGTCCATAGGCTGGTCGATACATGACGGCCCTAAGAAAATACAAACAGGCCTATGGACCTCCCATCCGAGGACGTGGGCTGCGCATGTTAAAAATGAAAGCCTAGACGGGGCAGCCCAAAACCACGTCCAACACTTGCCAAAACTTCATCCCTCGTTTTCTCTATGTTTCGCACACTCGACATTGTGTGGGCATTTTGACTGTGCATCATATGAAGATGTGCTATGCATGAATGTTGATCAGCATGATGTTAACTGGCTGGTAGTTCCATTTTCGACCATGAATAAAACTTCCAACATGATGTTAACCCTGTTTGAAAAGGTCGTGTTAATATAAATGCTCTGCCTCTGAAAGTTGCAGTTTCTTATCTGAAACTGAACTTGCAGTTTCTTATCTGAAACTGAAACTTGCAGTTTCTTCTCTGAGAATCACATTGTCTGCACTTTTATACTCCTATGAAACTACATTTTTTAAGTGCTAAAAATAGATATCTAGAATTCATAAAATACTTCATATGCTCAATACTGCAAATCTGAAATTCAAAAGACATTCATATCTGAAAGTACTCTCAAAAAACACAACACAAAACACAATTCACAACCTGCAAATACTGACAACCCTAAGCTCCTCCTGACAATTCACAACCTGCCCGACTATTGGGCTGGGGGGGGGGGGCAGCCCCCTCCTATTCCTCGGCGGCAGACAGCCGCCTCGTGAGACGATGTGAACGGCGAGGGAGACGATGGCAGGGAAGCGTCATCGGGCCAACTGCTTTTCTCCTCTGGCAGTTGGGTTCGGTCGACGAAGACTCCACCGGCTCGCTCTTGCAGGACACCCTCACAAACGGCACCATGTAGATGCTCGATCCTTCAATCTCTGGTGGATGCTCCATCTAGGATCGATACTCCCACCACCGCTCCCTCACGATCGGATTCGATGAATCTGTTTGCTCCATGGCCCATAGGAGCAGCTCTATGTACTCCGGCGCGACTCCCTCCGGGAGTATCGCCGCCTTTTCGCTCTGTTGCAGATATTTGGCCATGGATGTCGCCGTCGCTGCTAGTCAGTCCTTGTTGTCAAACCAAGACTGTATCTCCAACATCCTAGCTAGCTTCACGGGGTCGCCGTCTGCGATCCTCACATATCGGTTATACTCCTCCATCGATCTACTTCTCCACAGCACCTTCACTCGCCGGCGGTGGGTTTTGAATGGAAGAGGAGAGGAGCAGCGCTGGTTTTGGATTAGAACGGGAGAGGAGCGGCGCTGGTTTTGGACTGGAATAGGAGAGGAGGGGCGGTGGTTTTGAAATGGAAGAGGAGAGGAGCGGCGCTGCACTTAGATTGGAACAGGAGAGGAGCGGCGGTGGTTTAAGAGGAGAAGAGCGGAAGAGCGGCGCTGGTCTTGGAAGTATTTTTTTGTTGTTTCGCGTATTTTGGGTCAAAGTTTGACCACGTGCTGTATTTGACAAGCAAAATGTGAATGCATGTCACCGAAAATTGTATCGTTTGGTTCGTATCTGAATGTACTTTCAAATTATACTCCCTCCATTTTTGTATACAAGGCCACAAACTCATATTACAGGTACCAAGGTAAAAATCAATGCTATGTTTAAGTCAATGTTGCAAGCTAGCTTGTAACCTTGATTGCCATGTTAATTAATGTGGTTTTTTCTCTCCCAAGCACAACAAGCCAACCCTCTTACTCCTCATTGGTTGATTAATGTTGGGAATGCAAGCTAACCTTCTCACTCCCGCATGCACACAAGGGATATTAATGTCCTCGGGTGCTAGTACGAGGCAAACGCCATCAATTTTGCCTCGATTAATGTTAGTGGCCTTGTATAGTTGCAAATTGTAAGTTTGATAGTGGCCTTGTATACAACGTATCACATATATTTTATGTGCGAAAATCATGGTCAATTATGACCCAGAGTAAAAGGGAGACTAGTTAATGTGGGGTTGCTTTCTTAATTGAAGGGTAAATAGATTTTGATTTTGATCCAGTCGAAAAAGAGCGCTTCAAACGCTGGCTTATAGCCACGGCAAATAGCCTTAATAAAAAGCAGCAACAGCTATAAGCTGATCAAGATTTGCTAGCTAATAGATAGACTGAAGTCCTCGCGGCTGAGGAATATAAACTTGAGCGCCCCTCCAAGAGTTACCCAAAATGCAGGTTGCTACCCCAACTGGAGGAAGAAGCATATGACGCGGCTGATCGGCCACCTCATGGCCGCGATAGAGAGGCATTCCAGCCAAAAACTCAGCCCACACCCCAACGCCATTCAAATAAAAAGGCATGGAGAGATACGCTAGACCTGCGAGACATATTGGAGGACAAAGCAAAGCATGCAAGATCGATCTACGGATCACGAGGGCGCACCACTATGCGAGACGATAAACGTCATGCCGGATACAGTAAAAGTAAATCCGTCCGGGCCGAACACAGCGGGCAAAACCCATTCGAGTTGCGTCGCGATATAGCCCAATACAGAGGCGCCGCACACCCCTTATGGTTCACAGACGAAGTAATGGATCATCAAATCCCAAAAGGTTTCAAACCTATGAATATTGAATCATACGACGGCACAACAGATCCCGCGGTATGGATCGAGGATTTCCTCCTCCACATCCACTTGGCCCGCGGTGATGACTTACACGCCATCAAATACCTCCCACTAAAGCTCAAGGGACCAGTGCGGCATTGGCTTAACAGCTTGCCAGCAGAGTCCATTAGCTGTTGGGAAGATCTGGAAGCCGCATTCCTCGACAACTTTCAGGGCACTTATGTGCGGCCACCAGATGCCGATGACTTGAGCCACATAATTCAGCAGCCAGAAGAATCGGCCAGGCAATTCTGGACTCGGTTCCTAACAAAGAAAAATCAAATCGTCGACTGTCCGGATGCAGAGGCCCTAGCGGCTTTCAAACACAACATCCGCGACGAATGGATAGTCCAGCACCTTGGTCAGGAAAAGCTGAAATCTATGGCAGCCCTCACGACACTCATGACCCGCTTTTGTGCGGGAGAAGACAGCTGGCTGGCTCGCAGTAATAACATATCAAAGAACCATGGTACTTCGGATACCAAGGACGGCAATAGCAGGTCACGTCGCAACAAACATAAGTGCCGCATTAACAGTGATAATAACGAGGATACGGCAGTCAATGCCGAATTCAAAGGCTCTAAACCTGGTCAGCGGAAAAAGCCATTCAAACAAAGTACGGCGGGTCCATCCAGCTTGGACCGTATACTCGATCGCTCGTGTCAAATAAACGGCACCCGAGAAAAGCCAGCCAATCACACCAACAGGGATTGTTGGGTGTTCAAGCAGGCCGGCAAGTTAATTGCCGAAAACAAGGACAAGGGGCCACATAGCCATGGCGAGGAGGAGCCCCGGCAGCCACACACCGGAGGACAGAAGAGGTTTCCCCCACAAGTGCGGACGGTGAACATGATATACACAACCCACATCCCCAAGACGGAGCGGAAGCGTGCGCTCAGGGACGTATATGCGTTGGAGCCAGTCGCCCCAAAGTTCAACCCATGGTCCTCCTATCCGATCACTTTCGATCGCAGGGACCTCTGAAGGAAATATGCCCTAGAGGCAATAATAAAGTTATTATTTATTTCCTTATATCATGATAAATGTTTATTATTCATGCTAGAATTGTATTAACCGGAAACATAATACATGTGTGAATACATAGACAAACAGAGTGTCACTAGTATGCCTCTACTTGACTAGCTCGTTGATCAAAGATGGTTATGTTTCCTAACCATAGACATGAGTTGTCATTTGATTAACGGGATCACATCATTAGGAGAATGATGTGATTGACTTGACCCATTCTGTTAGCTTAGCACTTGATCGTTTAGTATGTTGCTATTGCTTTCTTCATGACTTATACATGTTCCTATGACTATGAGATTATGCAACTCCCGTTTACCAGAGGAACACTTTGTGTGCCACAAAATGTCACAACGTAACTGGGTGATTATAAAGGTGCTCTACAGGTGTCTCCGAAGGTACTTGTTGGGTTGGCGTATTTCGAGATTAGGATTTGTCACTCCGATTGTCGGAGAGGTATCTCTGGGCCCACTCGGTAATGCACATCACTATAAGCCTTGCAAGCATTGTAGCTAATGAGTTAGTTGCGGGATGATGTATTACAGAACGAGTAAAGAGACTTTCCAGTAACGAGCAAGTAACATACCGATGACAAAGGGAACAACGTATGTTGTTATGCGGTTTGACCGATAAAGATCTTCATAGAATATGTGGGAACCAATATGAGCATCCAGGTTCCGCTATTGGTTATTGACCGGAGACGTGTCTCGGTCATGTCTACATAGTTCTCGAACCCATAGGGTCCGCACGCTTAAAGTTCGATGACGGTTATATTATGAGTTTATGTGTATTGATGTACCGAAGGTAGTTCGGAGTCCCAGATGATATCGGGGACATGACGAGGAGTCTCAAAATGGTCGAGACGTAAAGATCGATATATTGGACGACTATATTCGGACATCGGAAAGGTTCCGAGTGATTCGGGTATTTTTCGGAGTACCAGAGAGTTACGGGAATTCGCTGGGGAGTATATGGTCCTATTGGGCTTTAGGGGAAAGAGAGAGGAGAGGTTGGGCGCCCCCCCCCCCCCCCGAGGCCTAGTCCGAATTGGACTAGGGGGAGGGGCTGCGCCCCCTCCTTCCTTCTCTTCTCTCTTCCCTTGCCTTGACTCCTACTCCTACTACTTGGAAGGGGGGGGGAATCCTACTCCCGGTGGGAGTAGGACTCCTCCAGGGCGCGCCATAGGAGCCGGCCTCTCCCCCCTCCTCCACTAATTTATATACGTGGCCAGGGGGCACCCCATAGACACAACAATTGATCTCTTGATCTCTTAGCCGTGTGCGGTGCCCCTCTCCACCATAATCCACCTCGATCATATCGTAGCGGTGCTTAGGCGAAGCCCTGCGTCGGTAGAACATCATCATCGTACCACGCCGTCATGCTGACGAAACTCTCCCTCAACACTCGGCTGGATTGGAGTTCGAGGGAAATCATCGAGTTGAACGTGTGCAGAACTCGGAGGTGTCGTGCGTTCGGTACTTGATCGGTAGGATCGTGAAGACGTACGACTACATCAACCGCGTTGTGCTAACGCTTCCGCTTTCGGTCTACGAGGGTACGTGGACAACACTTTCCCCTCTTGTTGCTATGCATCACCATGATCTTGCGTGTGCGTAGGAATTTTTTTGAAATTACTATGTTCCCAACAGTGGCATCCGAGCCAGGTTTTATGCATTGATGTAATATGCACGAGTAGAACACAAGTGAGTTGTGGGCGATATAAGTCATACTGCTTACCAGCATGTCACACTTTGGTTCGACGGTATTGTTGGATGAAGCGGCCCGGACCAACATTACGCGTACGCTTACGCGAGATTGGTTCTACCGACGTGCTTTGCACACAGGTGGCTGGCGGGTGTCAGTTTCTCCAACTTTAGTTGAACCGAGTGTGGCTACGCCCGGTCCTTGCGAAGGTTAAAATAGCACCAACTTGACAAACTATCGTCGTGGTTTTGATGCGTAGGTAAGAACGGTTCTTGCTCAGCCCATAGCAGCCACGTAAAACTTGCAACAACAAAGTAGAGGACGTCTAACTTGTTTTTGCAGGGCATGTTGTGATGTGATATGGTCAAGACGTGATGAGATATAAGTTGTTGTATGAGATGATCATGTTTTGTTGAAGTTATCGGCAACTGGCAAAAGCCTTATGGTTATCTCTCTATTGCATAAGATGCAAGCGCCAAATAATTGCTTTACTTTATCGCTATGCGATAGCAATAGTTGCAAGAGCAATTGTTGGCGAGACAACCATGTGACACATTGATATAGATCAAGATCATGGAGATCATGGTGTCATGCCGGTGACGATGGAGATCATGACGATGCTTTGGAGATGGAGATCAAAGGCACAAGATGATGATGGCCATATCATGTCACATATTTTGATTGCATGTGATGTTTATCTTTTATACATCTTATTTTGCTTAGTTCAACGGTAGCTTTATAAGATGATCTCTCACTAATTATCAAGGTACAAGTGTTCTCCCTGAGTATGCACCGTTGCGAAAGTTCTTCGTGCTGAGACACCACGTGATGATCGGGTGTGATAGGCTCTACGTTCAAATACAACGGGTGCAAAACAGTTGCACACACGGAATACTCAGGTTAAACTTGATGAGCCTAGCATATAACAGATATGGCCTCGGAACACGAAGACCGAAAGATCGAGCGTGAATCATATAGTAGATATGATCAACATAGTAATGTTCACCATTGAAACTACTCCATCTCACGTGATGATCGGACATGGTTTAGTTGATATGGATCACGTGATCACTTAGAAGATTAGAGGGATGTCTGTCTAGGTGGGAGTTCTTAAGTAATATGATTAATTGAACTTTAATTTATCATGAACTTAGTCCTGGTAGTATTAGCATATCTATTTTGTAGATCAATAGCTCGCGATGTTGCTCCCAGTTTATTGTGTTCCTAGAGAAAAATTATGTTGAAAAATGTTAGTAGCAATGATGCGGATTGAATCCGTGATCTGAGTATTATCCTCATTACCGCACAGAAGAATTATGTCCTTGATGCACCGCTAGGTGACAGACCTATTGCAGGAGCAGATGCAGACGTTCTGAACGTTTGGCTAGCTCAATATGATGACTACTTGATATTTTAGTGCACCATGCTTAACGGCTTAGAATCGGGACTTCAAAGACGTTTTGAACGTCATGGAACATATGAGATGTTCCAGGAGTTGAAGTTAATATTTCAAGCAAATACCTGAGTTGAGAGATATGAAGTCTCCAACAAGTTCTATAGCTAAAAGATAGAGGAGAATAGCTCAAGTAGTGAGCATGTGCTCAGATTGTCTGGGTACTACAATCGCTTGAATCAAGTGGGAGTTAATCTTCTAGATAAAATAGTGATTGATAGAATTCTCTAGTCACCATCACCAAGTTAGTAGAACTTCGTGATGAACTATAATATGCAAGGGATAACGGAAACGATTCCCAAGCTCTTCGCGATGCTGAAATCAACGAAGGTAGAAATCAAGAAAAGTATCAAGTGTTGATGGTAAACAAAACCACTAGTTTCAAGTAAAGGGACAAAGGGAAGAAAGGGGAACTTCAAGAAGAACGGCAAGCAAGTTGCTTCTCAAGTGAAAAACCCAAGTCTGAACCTAAGCCTGAAACTGAGTGCTTCTACTGCAAAGGGACTGGTCATTGGAAGCGGAACTACCCCAAGTATTTGGCGGATAAGAAGGATGGCAAAGTGAACAAAGGTATATTTGATATACAGATTATTGATGTGTATTTTACTAGTGTTCGTAGCAACCCCTCGGTATTTGATACCGGTCCAGTTGGTAAGAGTAGTAACTCAAAACGGGAGTTGCAGAATGAACAGACACTAGTTAAGGGTGAAGTGACGATGTATGTTGGAAGTGGTTCCAAGATTGATATGATCATCATCGCACACTCCCTATACTTTCGGGATTAGTGTTGAACCTAAATAAGTGTTATTTGGTGTTTGCATTGAGCATGAATATGATTTGATCATGTTTATTGCAATACGGTTATTCATTTAAGTAAGAGAATAAATTGTTGTTCTGTTTACATGAATAAAACCTTATATGGTTACACACCCAATGAAAATGGTTCATTGGATCTCGATCGTAGTGATACACATATTCATAATATAGAAACCAAAAGATGCAAAGTTAATAATGATAGTGCAACTTATTTGTGGCACTGCCGTTTAGGTCATATTGGTGTAAAGCGCATGAAGAAACTCCATGCTGATGGACTTTTGGAATCACTTGATTATGAATCACTTGATGCTTGCGAACCATGCCTCATGGGCAAGATGACTAAGACTCTGTTCTCCGGAACAATGGAGCAAGCAACAGATTTGTTGGAAATCATACATACTGATGTATGTGGTGCGATGAATATTGAGGCTCGCGGCAGGTATCATTATTTTCTGATCTTCAAAGATGATTTGAGCAGATATGAGTATATCTACTTGATGAAACACAAGTCCGAAACATTTGAGAAGTTCGAAGAATTTCAGAGTGAAGTGGAGAATCATCGTAACAAAAATAAAAGTTTCTACGATATGATCGCAGAAGGAAAATATTTGAGTTACGAGTTTGGCCTTCAGTTAAAACAATGTGAAATAGTTTCACTACTCACGCCACCTGGAACACCACAGTGTAATGGTGTGTACGAATGTCATAACCGTGCTTTATTAGATATGGTGCGATCTATGACGTCTCTTACTGATTTACCGTTATCGTTTTGGGGTTATGCATTAGAGACAGCTACATTCACGTTAAATAGGGCACCATCTAAATCCGTTGAGACGACACCGTATGAACTATGGTTTGGCAAGAAACCTAACCTATCGTTTCTTAAAGTTTGAGGTTGCAATGCTTATGTGAAAAAGTTTCAACCTGATAAGCTCAAACCCAAATCGGAGAAGTGCGTCTTCATATGATACCCAAAAGAAAATGTTGGGTACACCTTCTATCACAGATCCGAAGGCAAGATATTCATTGCTGAGAGTGGATCCTTTCTAGAGAAGGAGTTTCTCTCGAAAGAAGTGAGTGGGAGGAAAGTAGAACTTGATGAGGTAACTATACCTGCTCCCTTATTGGAAAGTAGTTCATCACAGAAATCTGTTCCTGTGACTACTACACCAATTAGTGAGGAAGCTAATGATGATGATCATGTAACTTCAGATCAAGTTACTACCGAACCTCGTAGGTAAACCAGAGTGATATCCGCACCAGAGTGGTACGGTAATCCTGTTCCAGAGGTCATGTTACTTGACCATGACGAGCCTACGAACTATGAGGAAGCGATGATGAGCCCAGATTCCGTGAAATGGCTTAAGGCCATGAAATCTGAGATGAGATCCATGTATGAGAACAAAGTATGGACTTTGATTGACTTGCCCAATGATCGGCGAGCCATTAAGATTAAATGTATCTTCAAGAGGAAGACGGACGCTGAAAGTAGTGGCACTATCTACAAAGCTAGAATTGTCACAAAAAGGTTTTCGACAAGTTCAAGGTGTTGACTACGATGAGAGTTTCTCACTCGTATCTATGCTTAAGTCTGTCCGAATCATGTTAGCAATTGCCGCATTTTATGAAATCTGGCAAATGGATAAACGAAACTGCATTCCTTAATGGATTTATTAAAGAAGAGTTGTATATGATGCAACCAGAAGGTTTTGTCAATCCTAAAGGTACTAACAAAATATGCAAGCTCCAGTGATCCATCTATGGACTGGTGCAAGCATCTAGGAGTTGGAATATACGCTTTGATAAGTTGATCAAAGCATATAGTTTTATACAGACTTGCGGTGAAGCCTGTATTTACAAGAAAGTGAGTGGGAGCACTACAGCATTTCTGATAAGTATATGTGAATGACATATTGTTGATCAGAGATAATGTAGAATTATTCTGCAAAGCATAAAGGAAGTTTTGAAAGGATTTTTTCAAAGAAAGACCTCGGTAAAGCTGCTTACATATTGAGCATCAAGATCTATAGAGATAGATCAAGACGCTTGATAAGTTTTTCAATGAGTACATACCTTGACAAGATTTTGAAGTAGTTCAAAATGGACCAGTCCAAGAAGGAGTTCTTGCCTGTGTTACAAGGTGTGAAGTTGAGTAAGACTCAAAACCCGACCACGGCAGAAGATAGAGAGAGAATGAAAGTCATTCCCTATGCCTCATCCATAGGTTCTATAAAGTATGCCATGCTGTGTACCAGACCTATTGTATACCCTGCCCTGAGTTTGGCAAGGGAGTACAATAGTGATCTAGGAGTAGATCACTAGACAACAGTCAAAATTATCCTTAGTGGAATAAGGATATGTTTCTCGATTATGGAGGTGACAAAAAGGTTCGTCGTAAAGGGTTACATCGATGCAAATTTTGACACTGATCCAGATGACTCTAAATCTCAATCTGGATACATATTGAAAGTGGGAGCAATTAGCTAGAGTAGCTCCGTGCAGAGCATTGTTGACATAGAAATTTGCAAAATACTTACGGATCTGAATGTGGCAGACCCGTTGACTAAACTTCTCTCACAAGCAAAACATGATCACACCTTAGTACTCTTTGGGTGTTAATCACATAGCGATGTGAACTAGATTATTGACTCTAGTAAACCCTTTGGGTGTTGGTCACATGTTGATGTGAACTATGGGTGTTAATCACATGGTGATGTGAACTATTGGTATTAAATTACAAGGCGATGTGAACTAGATTATTGACTCTAGTGCAAGTGGGAGACTGAAGTAAATATGCCCTAGAGGCAATAATAAAGTTATTATTTATTTCCTTATATCATGATAAATGTTTATTATTCATGCTAGAATTGTATTAACCGGAAACATAATACATGTGTGAATACATAGACAAACAGAGTGTCACTAGTATGCCTCTACTTGACTAGCTCGTTGATCAAAGATGGTTATGTTTCCTAACCATAGACATGAGTTGTCATTTGATTAACGGGATCACATCATTAGGAGAATGATGTGATTGACTTGACCCATTCCATTAGCTTAGCACTTGATCATTTAGTTTGTTGCTATTTCTTTCTTCATGACTTATACATGTTCCTATGACTATGAGATTATGCAACTCCTGTTTACCGGAGGAACACTTTGTGTGCCACCAAATGTCACAATGTAACTGGGTGATTATAAAGGTGCTCTACAGGTGTCTCCGAAGGTACTTGTTGGGTTGGCGTATTTCGAGATTAGGATTTGTCACTCCGATTGTCGGAGAGGTATCTCTGGGCCCACTCGGTAATGCACATCACTATAAGCCTTGCAAGCATTGCAGCTAATGAGTTAGTTGCGGGATGATGTATTATAGAACGAGTAAAGAGACTTTCCAGTAACGAGATTGAACTAGGTATTGAGATACTGACGATCGAATCTCGGGCAAGTAACATACCGATGACAAAGGGAACAACGTATGTTGTTATGCGGTTTGACCGATAAAGATCTTCGTAGAATATGTGGAAACCAATATGAGCATCCAGGTTCCGCTATTGCTTATTGACCGGAGACGTGTCTCGGTCATGTCTACATAGTTCTCGTACCCATAGGGTCCGCACGCTTAAAGTTCGATGACGGTTATATTATGAGTTTATGTGTATTGATGTACCGAAGGTAGTTCGGAGTCCCAGATGAGATCGGGGACATGACGAGGAGTCTCAAAATGGTCGAGACGTAAAGATCGATATATTGGACGACAATATTCGGACATCGGAAAGGTTCCGAGTGATTCGGGTATTTTTTGGAGTACCGGAGAGTTACGGGAATTCGCCGGGGAGTATATGGGCCTTATTGGGCTTTAGGGGAAAGAGAGAGGAGAGGTTGGGCCCCCCCCCCAAGGCCTAGTCTGAATTGGACTAGGGGGAGGGGCTGCGCCCCCTCCTTCCTTCTCTTCTCTCTTCCCTTGCCTTGACTCCTACTCCTACTACTTGGAAGGGGGGGAATCCTACTCCCGGTGGGAGTAGGACTCCTCCAGGGCGCGCCATAGGGGCCGGCCCTCTCCCCCCTCCTCGACTCCTTTATATACGTGGCCAGGGGGCACCCCATAGACACAACAATTGATCTCTTGATCTCTTAGCCGTGTGGGGTGCCCCTCTCCACCATAATCCACCTCGATCATATCGTAGCGGTGCTTAGGCGAAGCCCTGCGTCGGTAGAACATCATCATCGTCACCACGCCGTCGTGCTGACGAAACTCTCCCTCAACACTCGGCTGGATCGGAGTTTGAGGGACGTCATCGAGTTGAACGTGTGCAGAACTTGGAGGTGCCGTGCGCTCGGTATTTGATCGGTCGGATCGTGAAGACGTACGACTACATCAACCGCGTTGTGCTAACGCTTCCGCTTTCGGTCTACGAGGGTACATGGACAACACTCTCCCCTCTCGTTGCTATGCATCACCATGATCTTGCGTGTGCATAGGAAATTTTTTGAAATTACTACGTTCCCCAACACCATCCCACTAGTATCCGTCATGGCGGATTCGCCACACTGGTTCTGGACCCAATCATTGATGGATTTCACCTCACTCGAGTCCTTATGGATGGCGGCAGCAGCCTGAACCTGCTTTATCAGGACACAGTGCGCAAAATGGGTATAGACCCCTCAAGGATCAAACCCACAAAAATGACCTTTAAGGGCGTCATTCCAGGCGTAGAGGCCCATTGCGCAGGCTCAATTACACTGGAAGTGGTCTTCGGATCCCCGGATAACTTCCGAAGCGAAGATTTAATCTTCGATATAGTCCCGTTCTGAAGTGGTTATCATGCACTACTCGGGCGAACCGCATTTGCGAGATTCAATGCGGTACCGCATTATGCATACCTCAAGCTCAAGATGCCAGGACCTCGCGGGGTTATTACAGTCAATGGAAACACAGAACGCTCTCTCCGAACGGAGGAGCACACCGCGGCCCTCGCAGCAGAAGCGCAAAGCAGCCTCTCAAGGCAATCCACCAGTTCGGCGTTTCAAGACCCGGACACCTTCAAGCGCGCTCGGAGCAATCGGCAACTAGACCGCCTGGCGCGATCTGAGCTCGCGTAGCAATGCGGGCCCCACCACAGTCCCAGCCGAACGGCGAAACTCGTGCCACGCGTACATAATTATGCATTAAAAATACCATGGGCACAGGTGGGGAGGGGGGCACACTGCGGCACGCCCCAAGACGCGGCTTAAACCGCACTAGGGGCTTCCCGTTTGGTCATTTTTCTCTTTTTCAGGACCTTAATCTCTAGAAACCCTGTCCGGCAGCACTATTGCCGAACACATGATGCAGCAACCAAGGAGGCAGAAAGCTACGTCACACCACGGCATTCCCAGGTGGATTACAATAACGAGCGAAATATTTGATTGAATACTATTCCTCAGCTTGCCCTTGGAAGGGAAATAGTTCTACTCTTTGCTTATCGCACTATTTGCATCATTCTGCTTTAACGCACCTTTTTGAATAAACAATGCATAACATCACGACTATTATTGCATTCTTGTTATATATATATATATATATATACGAAAGTGCCTTTCTGCTCCCGAGCTCATTTGAGCTCGGTGAACAGTAAAATAAAAAAAATTCAAAAAATTCCAATTTTTTTGGAAGAAACATTGACAAAAGTTCTAAGTGCCTGCAAAAATTCATCATGAAATCACATTCCTGTAAAGCGTGGCAAAAAAACAAATTCAGTGCTCCAAAATGCTTTTGAAAGTAGCTTTTTCAGAGTACTGATTTTGTTTTTTTTTTGCCACGCCTTCTAGAAATGTGATTTCATGGCGAATTTTTGCAAGCACTTAGAACTTTTGTCAATGTTTCTCCCAAAAAAATTGGATTTTTTAAAAAATAAATGATTTAGTTTTGATTTTACTGTTCACCCGAGCTCATTTGAGCTTGGGTGCAGAAACTCCACGTCCTATATATATATATATATATAGGGTGGGTCTATTATGATAACACCCCTTAAGACCTTATTCTGCACACCAAAACGCCTTATTCTGCACACCACCAAGATCGCGCCGCGGCCCCTCCCCTCCAGGCCTTCTACCACGGCAGCGGCCTGGGCGAGCCGCCGCACCTCCCCTCCAGGCCTTCTTCCGCGGCGGCGGCCTGGGAGCGATGCCGCCCCTCCCCTCCCCGCTTTCTCCCGCGGCGGCGGCCTAGGAGCGACGCCGCCCTTCCCCTCCCGGCCTTCTTCCGCGGCAGCGGCCGGCAGCGATGCCGCCCCTCCCCTCCCG
The DNA here is from genome assembly GCF_003073215.2 of Triticum urartu. Classification (NCBI taxonomy): domain Eukaryota; kingdom Viridiplantae; phylum Streptophyta; class Magnoliopsida; order Poales; family Poaceae; genus Triticum; species Triticum urartu. Next base: position 118,950,901 of record NC_053025.1, read on the forward strand.
GCCTTCTCCCGCGGCGGCGGCTAGGCAGCGACGCCGCCCGTCGCCTCTCGGCCTTCTTCTGCGGCAGGCACCAAGCAACACCAGCCTATCGGCCTTCTTCCACGGCAGCAGCTCGGTAGCGCTGCCACTGAACTCCTCCGGGCCTGCAATTAGTTGTACTTCATCAGATGTGGATTGGTGCTGCCTCGACATCAAACCAATTCGAGCAAGGAGGAGTGTGCGCAAGGTTGGTTCATCCACGGTAGCTTCTTGGAATAAGTCTGCATCGACCTTCAGAGCAAATCCTCCTTCCCCGTTCACCTTGAGCAATGTCCAGACCGCCCATGAACTTCTGAAGGGCAAGTGGACTGCACGGGCGAACGTGAAAGTTTTGCAGGCGGACGAGAAGGGAACTTCCTCCTGTAAACGCAAGGAATCACTGCATCACGAGGTAAGCAGTACACTTACTCAACCATCTCAGTGTAGTTATCATAGACAAAGTAGTACAAGCAGTACAGCACGCGATTATGCAGTACAAAACCTATGCAGTGCGGTTGCTTTAGTTTGTTGTGGGGGAAAATGCAGTACGCTTGTATAGGTTCATTACAGATAATGATGCAGTGCGGTTGCTTCAGTTCACCTTGCGGGGTGATGCAGTCACCATGCAATGCTTCGGCAGTACCATTTTGAACACATTGCAGTTCGCATGATTCAGTTCATTTAACCTGACAATGCAGCTCGGTCATTTTGTGTGCAGGAGATGACGTTCAGCAGATACAAAATGCTGCGCATAATTGACAGCACTGAGAACAACAACTTTCAGAAGAGTGGATATTCTTCTGAAAGAGATACTGGCTGGGTTACCCCTGATATTCCTCGTGGATTCTTCACGATGACAAACAGGGTGCAGTACTCTCCACAAGAAGATTTTTCACATGACGAAGATGTAGTTGAAGATGACGATGATGTCACATTCGTCTGGGAAGGCACTCACCAACGCGATGATGAAGACGATGACGATGAAGATGAGCCGATAACAGTTCTCAACCCAGAGTATAAGCACGAATTCACTATGTTTGGACAGCATGTCCGAACAGACAATGATGACGCAGTTGAACACGATGTTGCAGTAGATGATGATTATGTCTATGATGATGTGCCACTGCTCCAAAATTTTCAAACCAATCCACCGAGACATCGTCACAACACTGGATTACCACCACGTCCACCTGCCGCACCCCAAAACAGAGCTCAGCGTCCACCTGCTGCACCGAAAAACAGAGCTCCAACCAGACCTGCTGCATCAACTTCGACGCTGCGGCCACCAATGGTGCCTCGGTCAAAAGTAAACAGCAGGTACAAATCCTCCTCACTGTTACCGCCGTGAGATCCTCAACTACACACATCTGCTATAACCCCGCCATGTCCAATACAACCAGGCGAGCTGCAAACACCATCAGGCGAACGACTCTACACACATGTAAGTTTATGGTCTGAAAAAAAAATAGTTGCAGTCCATTCAGATAACATTGCAGTGCACACTGATATTTCTTGTGAGCTTTGGCTAGGAACATTGCAAATGCTTTATTAAACTCGTATGCACTCCTCGTATTCAAAAAACAGAATAGAACAAATTTTCTCATATAGCATTTCAATTAATGCAGGGTAAAAACATGCCGATGAACCTCGTACTTGCTGCTAGAATGAAATTCACCACGTACGACAAGGCATGGGACTTTTACAACAGTTATGCAAGATGTGCAGGGTTTGGTATACGCAAGAGGGCAAAACACAGGACAAATTCCTACATTGTCTGCTCAAGAGAAGGGGTCCACAAGCAGGCTGTGTCAGATTATCACCGGGTACGTCAGAAGACATCAAAAAGGATTGGCTGCAATGCAAAGATTAGAGTCAAAAAAAGGAAGGATGGAAAATTTGTGATAGAAATGATTCAACTCAACCACAATCACAAGATGCTGGAAAGCCCCGGGATGCTTTTGCACATGCGATCGCACAAAAAAGACAATCCTTTGATAGACCAGTTAGTGAAAGACATGCAACTGGACAACCACACACATGCTCAGATGATGTCGACGCTGTCGCGTATGTCCGGTCGTCTGCAGTATATGGGACATACTAGCCGCGACTGGGTAAACAGGTAAGCACGTAACAGAGCATATCTCTTGAGCATTCTGTCTGTAATTATTCCCTGTTTGGTGAGATAAGTTTGCATTGTCTCTAAAAATGCAGGAAACAGAAGTTTGCCAGAGAAGAGTCTGAAGATGATGTCAAGAAACTTCTGAATTTCTTCGAGAAAATGCAAAAGATAAACCCAGAGTTCTTCTATGATTATGACGTTGATGCAGATAACCGTGTAAGAAACGTCTTTTGGGCGAACACAAGTTGCACTCGTGTGAGATGAAACAATACCATCATTTGAGTGGGTTTTCAAAACCTTTCTGAGGTGTATGAACAACAAGCCGCCAATCTGCATGCTCACAGGTACAAAAAATAAAAAACACATGCATACTTACGTTTTGTTTTGTTTTGTTTTGTGCACTTATATTTCTTCCATCTATCTTGCAAACACACAAACAACTTAATAAAAAAACACTGTTTGTCTCTTCTTAGACCAGTGTTCTTCGATGAAGGCAGCATTAAAAACTATCCTCCCACAAACTCTGCATAAGCTGTGTCGGTGGCATATCATGAAGAAGTACAAGGACCACCTCGCCTTGCTGTATAAGGCGCACGAGAAGCTCAAGGACGAACTCAATGCAGTGCTGAACCACCCACTAATGCCGTCAGAATTTGAACGAGCATGGAAGAACCTCATTCAGAGGTACAACTTGCAAGACGACGAAGTGATGAATTCACTGTGGGATGACAGGCACGAGTGGATCTCAGCTTACTACAAGGAAATTTTCTGTGCTCGGATGACTTTCACACAGAGAAGCGAGAGCATGAACCGCATACTGAAGAAAATTTTTGTGAGGGAGAAGCATGCTCTCCATCTATTTGCTCAGCAGGTGGACAAGTGCGTTCAGACCAGGAAGGCCGTCGAGCACGCAGAGACAGTAGCAAATGAGGTAAACAAAATGTCAATCAAAAACTGCTTAAAAATATGACTACAAAAACAAACAATTTTTTCATTTCTCTGGATCGTAACAGTGCATTTGTGATCATGCAGTCAGAGGTAAAAACAACAACAAAGTTTGGCTTCGAAGTTCAGCTATCAAAAGTGTATACAAGGGCAGTGTTTGCAGATTTCAAAGAAACACTCTACCGTAGCACTGCATTCAGAGTAGAACGGTGCCCTGAGAACCCGACAAAGTATCTCGTACACCACTACAACAGATCGGATGCATTTGACTGGGCAAGGCATAATTTCCAAGTGGTCGCCGATGAAGAGAAAGGTGTCTACGAATGTAAGTGCAAACTCTGGACACACACAGGTGAGACTCCTAGCAAAAAAATTCTAGATTCTCATAGTCATGCACGAAAGCTAACTTACTGAACTTTAAAAGTACATATGCATGTGTAATTCACAAAACTAAATGAAGTTCACTTATTTAAAAAATGAACAAATAATGAAAAAAAATATGTTTACTAATTTCATGAAGTTCACTTACAGAACAAAAAAATCATGTGTTTGTCTGCAGGCCTCTTCTGCGTCCATGTCTTATGCATGCTTTCTCATTTGAGAGTACTCAACATTCCTGAGGTGTACATCATGAAAAGATACACCCGTAACGCAAGATCAGACGCAACGTTTGATAGAAGAGACTACGAACAAACAGCACCAGATGGAACCTCGCTTTTTTTCCATAGAAAATTGCTGACAGAAACAGCAATGGACCTTGCAAATAGAGCGACAAGGTCCGACGCTGGGTGCCACAGAGCGTTGTCTGGTATGAGGGCACTAATAGAGGAAGTTGACGTGCTCAATGAAGAAGAAGAAGAAGAAGAAGCAAAACTAAAGCAAGCAGAGAAATCCCAGCATGACAATAATGCCGAGCAAGTAGAAAATACTGAACACATCGGAACTGGTGCTATCAAAAAAGAAACAATTCTTCCACCTCCTGTTTCAAACACAAGAGGAAGGAAGAAAGGGGGAGATGCAACCCAGAAAAAGGTGGCATGCAAGGAGAAAAATGAGGACAAAAATAGTAAGCCACAGCCTGAGCTGGACAGTGCTGGTCACCCACTGGGAATAAGAAGGTGCAAGACATGTAATGAAATCAGCGGCCACAATTCCAGGACGTGTACAAAAAGAAATGAACAAGAAAAACGAGGACATGGAGATGCACAACAAAACAGAAATTCCACTCACAACACTAAGAAATGGACGAAACCGAGACGTTGTAGCATCTGCAAAAAGAGGAAGAGATACAATTCAAGAACCTGCCCCAAAAGAAAAAGAAAAAGATCAGAAAATGAGGAAGACGAAGAAGGTGAGATCAAAGAAGAAGATGATGAGAGAACTGAAGAAGAAATGGCTTATGAAGAAGCAGATGGAGAAGAGGAGGAAGAAGAAGAGAGTGAAGAGGACGAAGAACGTGAAGAAACTGAAGAAACAGTGGCGTATGAAGAAACAGATGATGAAGATGATGAAGAGGAAGAAGAGAGTGAACAGGACGAAGAACATGAAGAAACAGTGTCAACAAGACCACCACAAGGAAATGCTGCTATACAGAAAAAACCGAGAACAACACCACTTTCAAAAAACAAGGTAGGAGCAAAGAAGGATGCAGTTCACAGCACTGGAAAACGAAAACCACCATCAACCAGCACGCGGGGATCAAAGAAGGATGCAGTTCACAGCACTGGAAAACCAAAGCAGCCATCAACCAGCACGCGGGGAGCAAAGAAGGATGCAGTCCACAGCGCTGGAAAACCAAAGCAGCCATCAACCAGGACGCGGGGGGCTACAAACACAAAGGTGCAGAGACAAGAACCAGCAACACCGCCATGGAAAACAAAAGAAAGTGCGACGTTAGACACGCTCCAGTCACCGCGCAAAAGCAGCAGGTTAACGACCAAATAGATGAACAGACAATAAATTAATCGTATGCATAGCAGTTTGCTTATCTCTATGACTTATGTATCAGTTTAAATTTTGTGTAAACACATATTTCTCGTCTTGAGTAAAACATTGACACATTTTGATTCAAAAACCATGTAAAAAATGCTGTTAGCTCGCTACAGTCCAACGAGTAGTACATATAAAACGCATTTCAATATGCAGTATGGAACTTGCAAATATGCAGTACGCTTCGAACTATCATGCAATACTATAGACTAACTACATGTAGTACACACCATACAAATTGGGAAAAAATGTGGAAACATGTAGTGCTCAGCTAACATATAAGCAGTTCACATATTGTAACCATGTAAACACAAATTTCCCACTGAATAATAATTGAAGTGGTTCAGATCACAAAAGTGCTTGTTACAAAACACATCAAAAAAGATGAAGCGTTCAACACGCAAAAGTACTTATTACAAATCAACCTCATAACCTTAGCCAATCACGTCAAACGTGATTCTAACCGTACAATCCTCGAGTTCAAAGAAGTTGAGGACAACAACTTGCTCAGACTTCAGGCCACTATCAATGACAAATTCCTTCCACCCTTTGTGCAGACACAGCCGCCCGTCAACGCCTACAGTGTACTTGGCTGGTTGAAGGTATCCATTACCAAGAACAACTTGAAGAATTCCTTTCTTCTTGAGCCGGACATACCTAACAGCTTGTTTAGGAATTTTCTGTAAAAAATAATAAAACTGTTTGAGAACGAAACTAGCAGTACAATTCTCATACTGTGCACAAAGATAGATGAAGTGCACAACAGTCCAACGAGTAGTACATATAAAACGCATTTCAATATGCAGTATGGAACTTGCAAATATGCAGTACGCTTTGAACTATCATGCAGTACTATAGACTAGCTACATGTAGTACACACCAAAAAAATTGGGAAAAATGTGGAAATATGTAGTGCTCAACTAATATATAAGCAGTTCACATATTGTAACCATGTAAACTAAAACATAAGCTACATGCACACAAGCATAAAAATAAAAACAAGAAATAAGAACACATTGCAGTACACTTCAAAAAACAAAGAAAAAAGTGCGTTCCTAAAATACTGCAAGTTCAGAATGCAATGGAATTATACAAAAAAACACAAAGAAAAAAATCATATCTAACGAATCATACCATCTTGTAGTGAGTCTCCACATCTGTTGGCGTAAGCTGATGGACAAAAGGACTCGTGCAGCCAAGGCCACGCCGAATCAAGGCAGAATAGAACGCAGAAACGTTGATCTGGCCCATATCCAATCCTTCCGTGAATACTGTACCATATGCAAGCTGCTCGGCTCGCCCAGTTCGGCACAACACCTTCCCACCACGACGAGCACGACGGGCCTGCGAGCAAGCTGAACAATTGCAGTGCATCGGCACACCACAACCATGGCCGCAGTAGAAGAGATACGCACAGGGGCCTGGAGCCATCGCAACAAACATCTAGAAAAGCAAAAAAAAATAATGGGCTGGAGAAAGGAGAGAACTTGCGGCTAGCGCAGAAATGAAATGCAAAGGAAGGGTATAAGTTAGCCTTCATTTATATAAGAGAAATGCAAAAAGGTCAAAACTAAAAATTGAAGGGGACTTAATGGAAATTATGTTCCCAAGAATAAAGGACAATCAATAAAGGCTTATGTTACCAAAGAAAAAGGAACAAAAAAAGAAGGTGTACTTTGACTGCAGCAATTCCCACGAACAAAACCGCAGATCATTAAAAAATAATACTCTGAAAAATTATAATCCACACACCATTTTATGTGTGCAGTTCTCCAAATTCGTACCAGGAAGTTCACTATATGTGTGGATGAAGTGCAGTACATGATAAAAAAAGCAAAAGAGAAGCACTTTCGCAGCATTGGCATAGCCAGTCACAACTTTTTGGCAAAAGGAGGATGCACGCAGTGCAAAATGTGTACACCTGCAGCACAGAACTATGACGAATGCAGTGCGCATAGGAGCACAAAAGCAGTGCACACCCATACACTAAGAAAAAAGGATACGAAAGAGGAAAAACAATAAAGAAAAATGATACCGATGCAGTGCACAAAAATGTAGCCCAGAAAATGTGTAGTACGGTATGCGTGCACATGCAGTAATGAAACTAAATAAATGCAGTGCACGCATGATTTACTAAAAAAGCACTACACGCCCCAACGTTGAAAAAGTAACAAAGGAAAAAAAATTGACCACCCAGGTGCTACCGGCCCCAGCCAGTCACGTAATAGGTCTGCACCCACAGAAGGGGAGTCGTTCTGATCCACAGTGAATGGGGTCGGTTGCACATGGGCCCACAGGTCATAGAGCATATAGCTAAGAGCGTCGTGTATAAGCGCCCAGATAAGTATACGGAGGAGTTCGACCAGTATGCCTCGCCAGCGCTTATAAACAGGTCGGGCGCGCCTTCCGCGGGCGAGGTGGGACTAAACATTAGGATGCACACACAGCGAAACGAGATCCAAGCCATACTCACAGGCCGACTTGGACCCAAGTACGTCTCTAAACTAGCCGAACACAGGCCCAACAAGGCCGACTAAGAAAAAACAATAAGTTTAAAAAAATGGGGGGGCCCCACCCTCCCTTTCCCTACCCGTCCCGTACCAGCGATTGCAGTAGGTACAAGCAAAAACAAGATGCAGTACGTAGCTGTAAACAATGCAGTGCATTACGTTACACGATGCAGTGAGGTATGGCAATCCAGTTCCCGATTACCCCTACACGAATAAATAAACTCAAAAAACAGTGAAGTACGCACATGTATACACAAGTGCAGTACTGAATTCTAGAAGATGCAGTGCAGGACTATATACTAATGCAGTTCATTATTGCACAGGATGCATGTATAAAACGTAACAAAATGCCCGTTCGCATAGAAAAATGGTGGTTAAAAAATGTGCTGATCAAAAATAAAACAAACCCACCTTAAAAAACCACACGTTCGCATAAAACCACCCGATCGGAGAAGTTCCATCGCCACAAGCCCACGATCATAGATGCAAAAACCAACCCATGATCCGCACAACCGCATCATCAGCGTGATCGTGCAGTTCATCCGACGAGGCCATCCCACCCCGCGCCCTCCCCTTAAATTCAGACCCCTGCCAAAGGCCTTCTCATCCACAAACAACACAAGTATCCACTGCGCTCCCACCAAAAGCACCAAGCCCTGCCACCGGCAATGACGTTCACCGACGAGTACAAGGGCGACAACGCCGTGGAGGCGCACGGCAACACCAAGTTGCACGTCATCCACACCAACGACAGGAAGCAGATGGCGATCACCCTCGCGCAGTACGAGCGCCACCTCAGCCTCCAGCGCCACAAGATCGTCGGCATTGATCTCGAGTACGACAACGACCCTGAAGCGACGTAGAAACCCGCCCTCTGCCAGCTCTCCATCGGCAAGAATCACCCGGTGCTGCTCTTCCAAATGAGCGACTGTGAAAGGTGCACCGTCTTCGACAACTTCCTCGCCGACCCCAGGTACACCTTTGCAGGCTTCTCCATCAACGGCGACAAAACCAGGCTGGAGCGCGTCAAACTGGAGGTCGCCAACTTCGTCGACATCCAAAAGGAGTGGAGGGTGCCCGAGGCAAGCAAGCCGTTGGACTCCCTCGGAGACGTCTCCGGCGTGCTCATCGACGACTACTACAACAACATGAAGAAGAAGATCACCGATGATGAGCACCAGCGCTGGGCCATCCTGCCTCTGTCCAGGAGGCACATCGAGTACGCGGCAAAGGACGCCTATGCAGCGTATGAGATATGGAACCGCATCACCCTCACCCAGGACGGCCTTCGCCGTGCAAAGCTGGAGAAGGAGGAGCCCCCCAAGAAGCGCGCCAGGAGCAGCTAGGGATGGGGAGAGCGTGACTGGTAAAGAAGAAGATGGTGCCGGCCAGGAGCCAACAATGCCAGCGTTCTTTTAGAATTATCATCAAATTTGCTTTCTGTTGTTTGCTTATGTATCGTTAGTTTGCTTGTGTGCTGAACCTAGTTTGCTTGCCATGCACAATCGCTTTGTAATGAAGAACTCTGATTATGTTAGTTTGCTTTCTGTTCAACTTAGCTTGCTCGTGATGAAATTGTCATACATAATGCAAACAGGACGCATGCAGTGCAAGTTGCGCACGAATGCAGTACAGAATTTGTCGAATGAAGTCTTAACATACCCAACAAAGCAGTGCACGAACATAAATTTGAAAAAAGGAATACATAAGAGCAAAAACACAAATAGAAAAACGCAAAAACACGTAAAATAATTCAATACAGTCCGGAAGTACACGAAAGTACAGCACAGAACCATAATGAGTGAAGTACAGGTATGATTTACTAAGCAGTGTACTCCCATACATTGGGAAAAAGATTACATAATAGAAAAAAGACGGAAGCAAAAAAATGGCAACTATACATGCAGTACGCAATGCGTACACATGCAGTACGGAACCCTGATCAATGCAGTGCACACTCCAACATTGAAAAAAACACATAGGGCAGAAAAATAAAAAAAATTATTCAATACAGTCCGTTGTGTTGTTCTTTGTTTCATGTATGCAAGATTTTGATAATGTTTGTTGCTTGTGATCAATTGCTTTCGCAGAAATTAGTTTGCATTAGAACAAGTATCTACACAACTTTGAAAAATTTAATGAGTGACACCAAAACATACTATGCACATACAAAACATAACAGTCCACAAAAAATAGTAATTATATAAAAATAAAAATTAATATTGATATATCCGTATACCTTTCTAAACAAACGTGAATACAGTTCACAGAACAAACATAAGGCAGTTCAACAAGTGTATGCGTGAAGTGCAGTACATGCATAAATGAAGAACGACAAGGGCCCCAACACACACACTTGCTACACGAAGTGTAGTACTCAACATTGGTGTAAGCAGTACAAATGACAAGGGCCCCAATACATAAATGAAGAACGACAAGGGCCCCATCAAAGGGGACGCGTGCAAAAACCCACCCGGACCCCACACACCCTAAGATAGACAGGGGGGCGACGGGGTATGACGGACTCGCCTACGCATGCGGCGCCGCGGCAAGCCGCGTTGCCGCCTGCTCCGGCTCGTTCCAGGCTCGGCCTCGCAGGGGGATGTGGAGGGGGGTCACGACCCCCCCTCCCCACCCCCTGCTCGGCCTCGCACTAACGCACGCAGTGCGCTTGGTTGACAGGCGCAGTGCGGACATTCTGTTTTTCCCATCAAAGGGAACGCGCGCAAAAACCCACCCGGACCCCACACACCCTAAGATAGACAGGGGGGCGACGGGGTATGACGGACTCGCCTACGCATGCGGCTCCGCGGCAAGCCACGTCGCCGCCTGCTCCGGCTCGTTCCAGGCTCGGCCTCGCAGGGGGATGTGGAGGGGGGTCACGACCCCCCCTCCCCACCCCCTGCTCGGCCTCGCACTAACGCACGCAGTGCGCTTGGTTGACAGGCGCAGTGCGGACATTCTGTTTTTCCCATCAAAGGGAACGCGCGCAAAAACCCACCCGGACCCCACACACCCTAAGATAGACAGGGGGGCGACGGGGTATGACGGACTCGCCTACGCATGCGGCTCCGCGGCAAGCCACGTCGCCGCCTGCTCCGGCTCGTTCCAGGCTCGGCCTCGCAGGGGGATGTGGAGGGGGGTCACGACCCCCCCTCCCCACCCCCTGCTCGGCCTCGCGCTAACGCACGTAGTGCGCTTGGTTGACAGGCGTAGTGCGGACATTCTGTTTTTCCCATCAAAGGGGACGCGCGCAAAAACCCACCCGGACCCCACACACCCTAAGATAGATAGGGGGCGAGGGGGTATGACGGACTCGCCTACGCATGCGGCACCGCGGCAAGCCGCGTCGCCGCCTGCTCCGGCTCGTTCCAGGCTCGGCCTCGCGCTAACGCACGCAGTGCGCTTGGTTGACAGGCGCAGTGCGGACATTCTGTTTTTCCCATCAAAGGGGACGCGCGCAAAAACCCACCCGGACCCCACACACCCTAAGATAGACAGGGGCGACGGGGTATGACAGACTCGCCTACGCATGCGGCGCCGCGGCAAGCCGCGTCGCCGCCTGCTCCGGCTCGTTCCAGGCTCGGCCCCCCCGGGGGGGGGGGGGGGGGGGGGCTGACCCCCCCTCCCCACCCCCTGCTCGGCCTCGCGCTAACGCATGCAGTGCGTACAAGAACAATACAAAAAATATATAGACAGCTAAAAAATTGGGGGGGGCAACCCCCCCATGTACCTTAACGTACAAACAAATAAAAAAACCAACTACAAAACGCAACTATAGGCTAAAAGCAATGTGTTTTTTGTTTTGGCAAAAAAAAGCAATTCGGTGTCATAAAGCAATGCAGCTTCGGCATGCACACACGTGCAGCACTTTGCTTGAATGCCAAAAAATGCAGTTCTCTTATATTGGACAAAGAAGTTCAGCATCAAATGCGATACAGTTTATCGAACACATATCATACATATAAAGCGTGACAAAAATGCCAGTTCGCATAGACCGTGGTCGTCAACAAAAAATAAAATTATACACTTATATATATTGTATCAGTTATTGATATAAAATACACATACATATACAAAATCATCCACATGCACTGCTGCATAAACGAACAAGAAGAAACACAACGACAAAAAAAAGTATTTTTCATACATTGTCTACCTTAGTCAGCACACACAAACACAACATCAAAACCTAGCTATTGTCCACGCACAGCCTTTTGCACCGAGTAGAAAAACAGTGCCCCAAATGACTGTTACTGCGTCTGCGATTGCGACAAGGAAGTGAGCCCGAGGTCCGCAATCAGTTCACGTAACTCAAGCGGCATGTCTTCATAACACAACATGTTCAAAGGATTGAACAGCAGATGGAACATGTACTCCGCCTTCCAATCTTCAGCAGCAGGCTGAAAAAAAGAAAACAAATGCAAACAAGTGATTAAAAAAAGGTGTCATAAAGAACAAAAAACTAAAAAGAAAACAGAGAAGCTGTTACGTCGGATTTCAAAATTTTCTCAACTAGATGTTGGCCGTCATACAACTGCGTCATCCTCAGAACATAGATTCCGCACTCATTTGCTCCCTGCGCTGGCACGACCGGGTAAGATGGCTTCTCTGCCAATTTAACCCAGTCAGGAAGGTTCCTCGATTTATACATTTTTTCACCATAAATCACCTTCAGCAGCTGAGTCATCCTCCTCATCTGGCAAAAAAAAGAAGCACAAGGTAAGAATAACACACATCACGGATCAAAAAGTTGATATTCAAACGAACCCAAAAAAAGTTGTTCTTAAACATCTAAAACAATCCCTCTTTTAAGTGCACGTGTGAGAAAAATGCAGTTCTGTCGCGCATATGTTGAAGTTCACTACATAAACAATTGCAGTTTATAAAAAAATACAGTGGGAGAAACACAAAGAAAGCTTTACGCTTGGCAAAGAAAAAATAACATACCACTTCAGTGCAATCTGCGTGGTAGTCAGTCCTGCGCCACCTTGTCGTGACATCAGGATGGCCAGTGTACTTCCTACTGTCATGGATATCAAGGGTCTGGCGATGCTGGTTCATCGTGTATAAGGAATAATGACCATCCTTGAATCGCGGCATCATAATCTGTTCGCATAAAAAATGAAATCAAAAGTTCTTTCGACACGTACCACCAGGACCACTGTTCCAAAAATAACTATAAAAAGAAATGCAACAAACCAGGAAAAATAAATGACAAAAAACAATGAATTTACCAGTTTTGCATCCAACAGGTTTGCGCCGTCGTTCACAAAAAATTTGAACTGCTTAACTGTATCTTCTAAAACAAACGAGCTATGCACAACTGGCAACACAGGATTTCCGTCATTATCTCTCGTCACAGAGGTTTCCATTTGAAGAAAGTATTGCACACAAAAAAGAACAAAAAAAGGACATAAAAAAAGAATAAACAATGCAAGTAGGCATGGACATGAAAAAGCCCAGTGCAGTAGGAAAGAATGACAGCAAACGTTTACCGTGATAAATAAAGGTGAAAGTAGCAAACGTTCACCGGATTGATAAGCTAAACCCAATTCAGGGTCTTGCTTCCAATACTTGATGACAAAATCCATGATATACGAATCCATTAAAGCTCCTTTGCCAAATGTATCATAGATATAGTTGGTATTGTAAGTATCGACATCACCAAAAGGACCATGCACCATAAAGAACGCGTTCCTGCAGTAAACATACACAGATGGGATCAATAAAATTAGAATTAAAATCAAAACACACAAAAAGCATGAAAGGGCACACGCATCACATAAAAAACTTACTCGCAGTATTTGGTTACAAAATCTTTGCTGAGAACAAGATCCTTTATTTTAATCGCCTCATCCATATATCTGAACCTCGGAGGCTTCAATTTCTCTATAGAGCATCTCAACTTAAAAGCCCTCTCACCTGCCCTCTTGTTCGAAAATACTTCAACCTCATCCAAATGAGGACGATTAATTGCTGCACTCCTAGTCCTAGTTGCATGTGCACACAGTGTAACAATATCATCATCATCAACATCATATACATCGTGTGGAGAGCTAGGTCGAGAGATACTTCCACCATCAGGTCCAGACGCCACATTTGTGTTCAAACCAGAATTATCTGGAGAGATTTCAATGACACAATCCTCCATAACCACATCAGAACCCTGGGACTCAAATAGTGACGTACAGCCTTCATGAAGCCCCCATTCAAAACCTAAAAACGTGCAGAAAAAACATGGAAGCACTCAGTACAAAACACAAAAACCAAAAAACATGTATAGAGAAAAAAATAGAATGCAGCCCACTGTTGTATACAGCAATGCAGCCCGCACTTGTATACAGCAATACAGCCCACATATAAATAACAATGCAGCCCACTTCTCTACAGCAATGCAGCCCGCACTTGTATACAGCAATGCAGTCCACATGTAAAAGAACAATGCAGCCCACTTCTCTACAGCAATGCAGCCCACACTTGTATACAGCAATGCAGCCCACATATAAATAACAATGCAGCCCACTTCTCTACAGCAATGCAGTCCGCACTTGTATACAGCAATGCAGCCCACATATAAAAGAACAATGCAGGCCACTTCTCTACAGCAATGCAGCCCGCACTTGTATACAGCAATGCAGCCCACTTGCCCATAAAGAAGCGGGACCAAGCAGTAGTCAAAATAAAATAAAGCAAGGATAAAGAAGTTCAATAAAACAACCTTTATCTGCAAAAATTAGAAGTGATGTTAAATCAAGGCAACACTTCCTCGATGTTAGTCAGCTATAGAGCATGGCCTTTCTGATGTAGCCAATGTGCTCCACCCCAAACTTAGCAACTCGAACACCATCCCATGTCTGCAAGAATTGAAACATATAGAATCCACAATCATGCCTGCAATAAAAAGAATAAAAAACATTAGTTTCACAAAAATTAAGTGAAAAAAAAACTTGAACGGTATGACACAGAAGGGCTGTAAAGAACGCACTCATTTGGCTGCAATGGGACAATGACATGTTTCAACACAAATCCATCAAGTGTGGGAGGATTTAGCGGCTCATCAGAACTCAAGCTACCTTCTTTCCATGCACGCTTGATATTTTTAACCACCCTCCTAAAAACCCTGACCGCATCAGGGCTGCCAGGTTTGTTGAGCGAGTCAAGAAATTCAAACCGCCTTTCTTTCACATTTAACACAACTACACAATAATGACCAACACCATCCCTCATATCTGGCGGATCAAAAGTTGCAAAAAGGACGTGTTGGAAGCATGAAAAAATAAATAAAATTATTATAACAAGAAAAAACAGAACGCTATAAAAACAAAACAGGCAAAATACACATAAAAACGTCTCTCACCATATCCTTTTTATCAACACGCTTCTCGGCTTTTGAAGAGAACATCATTTTAATACTCCTGCCTACAGTACCACCATTCCAAATATTTGTCTGCAAATCAAAACCAAAAATCAAATAAGCAAAACAAGTCGTCGCACTAAATCAGAAAAGAAAATGAAAAAAATAAAACAAAAATTTCTGCATTCTTACACAAATATGGTACGGGACAACCATTGTCGGAGATCTCTTAAACTTATCTACCAGCAAAAGAAACCCCAAGATCTACAAGCCTTGTAGTGAGCATCCCTTTATCCCAAAAGGATTGACCAACTTCGCCAATGCTAATATCACCCATCTCAGTTTTAAAAGCAATCATGTCCCTGAATTTTTCATGAAAAACTCAAACATAAGATACTAAAAAAATAACAACAAATAAAAACGGGTAAATACAAAAATTAGATAATACATATGAACAAAACAATTTCTAAAAAACCATACTTCTTCTTCTTGTCCTTCCGAGCCCTTGTAACAGCAGCGTACAACTCATTGTATCTTTTCAGAAGAGCTGGATCAATGCTCGACGGTGTCACAACAGGGAGTTCATCATCTGTAATAAAAAAGATGAAGTTCACTTATACAAACAATGAAGTTTAAATATTAAGATAAGGGAATTCTGCTAGCTATTTTGAAAATTATAGACAAAAGATCAAAGTTTCACTTATCATTAAACATCTAATACAGATACCATAGTAATTAAACAACATGAATGAGAAAAACATCAAACTGCACCATTAAAAAAATCTCTTGCCTTTAGTGTCAGAGTCTTCAGGCTGCTGTTCTTCAGAACTGAGCAAAATGTTTTCTTGCATAGGTTGCGCCGAATCCACCACAACCTCACTGGACTTTCCTTCTGCAGCAACATCAGCATTCTCTTGATTTACAACAGTCTGGTCAACAGCAGCTTCCTTAGATACTTCAACTACATGAGGCTCCACTATCGATACTTCCGAAACATCATTGGACACCAGAGAGACAGGGGAAGCAACAACACTAGCAGCAGGGGCAACATTCTCCGGTGGCTTTTCAATGCCAACATCATAATCTTCATGCCGACTGGTGGGAACAACATCATGGGATCCTTGAGCTACAGAAGGATCTACACACTCAACGGCAACTGATACAGAAGCATCAACACTGACACGGCCATCAACAGCACAACTACCCTGATTCAGATCAACGTGGACCTCCACGTTTTGTTCTCCAACCTATGGAAAGTTTAAAAAACACCCAGTAACACAAAAATAAGCATGGGGATAACCAACACAACAACACACAGCACACTTATGTCAAAAGACTGCTGGCAACATACACATAACAACTACAGTCCACATATGCAAAACAACACCAACACACGTGTGTCAAACACAACTACAACTGCAACCCACATATACATAAAAAAACTGTAGTTCGCTTTGACAAACGCTGCAGTTCAGTTATGTTAAATACTGAAGCTCACGTACGTAAATAAGTATGGATCACGCATGCCAAAAAGAACTGCAGTTCACTTCTGTCAAACAGTAAAGATCACACATGTAAAACTATTGTAGCTAACATACGCAAATGAAAATGCATATGGATGAACATAACAGCGTACATCAAGTTTATAACAGACAACAAAAAATTAGATTACAACCCACTAACACAACAAGTAATACAACTATACCTTATCAGTACAACATCCAGAGGGGACGCTGCATCACCCAAGACCTCATCCTTCCCAGAGCAATCGTAAGTCTCTTTGTGCACATCACGAGCAGCGACACCAGTCTACGGGCATAGAACAAACCAAAAACGAGAAATAAGATGGTACCGACCGAAAAAGAAAAAACTCCAACTATGCACAAGCAGTACACACTTCACAACAGAGAAGTACACAAAAAAAATATGGGAACCAAACAAATGTAAGTTCAAATAAAAAGGGAAGCATGGCAGAACAGACATGGCAGGAGTATTTATACCTGACAAACTCCAT
Source organism: Triticum urartu (assembly GCF_003073215.2). Lineage (NCBI taxonomy): Eukaryota > Viridiplantae > Streptophyta > Magnoliopsida > Poales > Poaceae > Triticum > Triticum urartu. The sequence goes on from NC_053025.1 coordinate 118,967,853, forward strand.
CGTCTCTAGTTCCATCGACACCAGAAGATTCCACTCCAGCCTATAACAAAAAAAAATAGTGAGGAGCAGTCAACATAATACACAAAAAAGAGGTCCAAAGCCACAAAAAACCTAGAACATACATTATCAGCGCCAACGCCAGCGTCCTGACGGATCATTTCATCCACAATATGCCCAGCATCCTTCTCATACCAACCGCATTTTCTTCTTGTGAATGTCTCAATTGAGCATACGAAGAACGAACATTTGTCACTGCAATCTTCAGGCTTTCAATCACACCACAATCAAAATTGTGAGCAGCAACAATATCTTCATCTCGTGGGCCATGGCCAACAGGGAAAAAACCAGCAACTGTCCTCAACCTGTCACCAGAGGTTGGCAAATCTTCAGTCAGCTTCAAAACCTTTAGAAGAAGATCATCAATTTCCTCATGCTTTTTGCCGCCAACAAATGTTTGTTTATAAGAGCTTGTATTATCAAGCATCTGTCGAGGCATGAAACCACGAGTATGCGGCACCTCATCATCACAGGCAGGAAGCTGACTACAGATAGGCTCATAAAACCTATCATGAATGCTAGGCCCCGCATCAGAGCTGCCGTGTACAACTGCAACAGGACGGTTGTACACAATATCACCTGACGCCTTCCACTGCAAAAAAAGACAACACGCAAAGAGAAGTACACATGTGAGTACTAGAAGAGTTCACATTTATAATGACTGCACATTTTTTTAAAAAAAATCTGATATTAAAAAATCAGCTGCACTAACCGGCAGCTTCCCAAATTTGTAACTTTCCAAGTAAATCTTTCCCTTCACAAGCACATCCTCATTGTACAACTTCATCAGGTCCTTGGTCATCAGGTATGACGTGCGTGGCGTCAACGTGTGCATGACTGAAAATTTGCGAAGCTTCAAGCAGTCAAGATACATAATCAGGGGGACAATGGCACAACCTCTGCACAATTCTGCTTGCTGCCTTCTGATTGCCACCTAACCACAGCTGCCTGCAACTCATCAACAACAAGCTGACAAAAGTCCATCTGAGCCATAGCCGCATAATCCATGTTCTCTACCATCGCAGCAACTCTACCCAAACGAACTGCAGGCCCCGGGAACAGCAAATTCTGGTAAAGTATTAGGAAGAACACCTTCACAGCAAGGTCAACACTCACATAATCATCTTCCTCCACCAACACCTTCAACTTCTCAAGCAAGTCCTTGACACCTATACTTTTTGAACGGTCAAAGCCAAGCTCATCCTTGAGGGTAGTCAACGATTCATCATGACCGCTGGAAGCAGGCATGGGTGCAGTGTGACGTCCCATAGGTAAATCAAAAATGTGATGAACTGCATCACGATTGATTCGAAGAACCCTGCCATTCCCAAAGTCCATTAACATAGTGGCAGGGTCAATCACTCCCATCAAATAGCACATAAGAATGCGCGACACATTTTTCTTTACTGTCAGATCAAAGACAACACCAAATCCAGCATCCCTAACACGGCTGCAATGCACCTCTTTCAACAAAGAAGCAGCCTTGCAAACAGTGGGAAGCGACAAACGCACGGTCTTGTTAAATCGAGAATCATCTCCCTCACCATCATCTTCAGTTGCATTGCTCTTACTAGACTTCTTCCTCTGTGTAAAGGGAAATGCAGTCCACATTAGAAGATTAGGCATACAAAAAGAGACATAGAAAATACAGAAAGAATAACAAATGAAGGAAACAAATGCAGTGCACTTCAACAAACCTTTGGAGCAGCATCCACCTCCTCGCCAGAATCACCACCAACATCTTCGTTGACATCATCATGGGCACGCTTGGGTACACTCTTAGATGAACCACAGTATTTGCATCTAGAAGGATGAACACCCTTCACATAATCAGCAAGCACAAAGTCGTCGTCATCAGAATTGGGACCTTCAGTGACATGTAGTCGTTTGCGCTGAGGATCATCACTTCCACCAACTTCAGCGGTTCTCTTGCCAAGATTCTTCTTCATTACAGCAACACGTGGACTCCGCCGAGGTGTACCACCTTCCTCAGCAACAGTACTCAACCTCTTCTTCACCTTGCCAAATTTACCACCCTTGGCACCATCTGCAGTTCTCCTCTGCTTCTCCTTTTCAGCAAACTCTTTTGACTCAATTTCAAACCTCAACTTCTTCTTGCTTTGCTTAAACTCATATTGACGAAGCTATTCCGGGACCATCCAATCCTGTGTAACTTCCTCTGTACCATCAACAGACTGCGACTGTGTTTCAGACAAGACAGGACGTCTCTGATCAAAGCTCACACCAACATTACCCTCTGCAAAATAATGGTCAATCAATTGAGTAACCTCCTCAAACCCAGTCGCCCCAGCATGGAAAACAGACACTGCGTCAAAATAAAGTTTGTCTATGCTCGTTAAAAATTGCACAAAAAGAACAAATGCAGTACAGTTAGACATATAAATGTAGTGCTCAACCATAAACTCAAAATAAAAAATAATGCATTATACAAAAAACTTGAATAAAACAACAATGCAGTTCACAAGTACATACACTGGAGTTCACATACAAAAATAAAATGCAGTGCTGCATATACTAAATTCATGGATATTCGCAACAAAAATGTCGAACTAGATAAAACAAAGCATACACAAAAATAAACAAATTAATCACATACCAGAAGAAGGGGCCACACTTATAGGAGAAGATTCAATCGGCGAATTCACTTGATGTCCTCCCTCGACACCATGATCCTTACCACCAGGACAAGGAGAGACAATTAGTGTATCATTATGAGCACTGCAATCACCTGCTAGATTCAAAAAAACAAGGAAAAAGAAATTACAAAAACATCACATGACAAAATAATGCAAATGAACGCTGACAACTAACAGAGCATAACCCAATATGCAGGATGAATTAGGAAACTAGATAAACACCAAACAAAATAAACGAAGCCTAACAAATAAGCACTCCACATACCCTGAACTCCTTCTCCCGGCCTGCTCGGCGAAGACATAGCGTTTCCCTGCAACACAAAGGACGAAGTGACAGACATAAGCAACAAAATCAGCGAAAATCTCATGAAACCCTAGATCCGCATTGCTACACACAACTATCGACTTCAAAACGAGATAAAATCGACTGCCTACAAAAAATTACACAACCAAAAAGAGCTACAGCAACTACAAGAATCACAAAAACAAGGCGAGGGGACAATCAACACCGAGCCAAGCGGAACGTACCGAAGAAAAGTGTGCGGCGACGGCGGCGGGAAGGGGGAAGGGGGGCGGCGACGGGAACAGACAAGAAAGGGCTGCGGGAGCGCAGCGGCAAGGGCTCACAAAGCGGACAGCGACACCGAATGTAGGAATAAGGACCTCTTGAGGGCGGCGGTTCTCCGGGCGACGGCGGTTGCTGCGCGCGACGACGGTTTTGCCCGAGGGAGAGATGCCTCGGGAGAAACTGCAAGAAAGGAGAGGGGATTGTTCTCGGTCTCTTTCACTGACAGCGGAGCGGTGGAATAGCCTGGAAACGATACGTAGGAGGCCCGCGTGTCGCAAAAAGGGTCACAAATAACGGGCTGGCCCAAAAACAGCCCAGACAAAATAAGCCAGTCTACATCAAAACGCACATATTACTAAAAAACAACAAAAAAACATGATGCAGTTATCTGTGAAGAATCATGAAGTTCAAACGGTAAAACAACAAATAAAATACATACAGTTCGTAAAAAAAGCTAAAATCAAAAACAAAACGCATGTTAAGAAAACACATCCGAAAAAAAAGTCTACCTTCAATTAAGTGCCACACAAAAAAATGTGCCCCCCCCTCCGCTCTCCCCTTAAACCTCCCGTACAGTGAAGTAAGCACAGGCAAAAAAACAAATGCAGTACGCACTGCTGGAAAAATGCAGTGCATTTCTATACGGGATGTAGTACGCCATTATGCATTTCTTTTTCGGGATGAAGAAAAACTCGAACATAGAAAAAGTAAACACAGTGCGCAAGTACACGAACGTGCAGTACCGTATCATAAACAATGCAGTACAGTCGTAATTTGCTAAGCAGTGCAGTCCCGTACATTCGAAAAAAAAGATTACAAAAAGAGTAAAAACACGGGAACAAAAATGAGAACTGTACATGGAGTAAGGAATGAAGTTCACATCTAGTACATAACCATGATCAATGCAGTGCACCGATGATTTACCAAAATGCAGTGCACTCCACGACATTAAAAAGCATACAAAGAATAAAAACTGATCACCCAAATGATACCAGCCCCAGCCACACAAAATTTGACAACGTACATGCGTCTCTGAACTACCCGAACACAGGACCAACAAAACCAGCAAAGACACGCAAAAAACGATGAAGTACACACATGTATACAATGTTGCAGTTCTGATTTGTACGCAACGCAGTGCGTAAGTGTAATCAATGCAGTTACGTTGTCACGCAGTATACATCTATAAAACATGACAAAATGCCCGTTCGCATAGAAAAAGGTGGTGGTTAAAAAAATGTCCTGATAAAAAATAAAACAAACCCACCTTAAAAAAAACCCACGTTCGCATACATCCACCCGATCGGAGCAGTTCCATCGCCACAAGCCCACGATCACAGATGCAAAAACCAACCCACGATCCGCACAACCGCATCATCAGCGCGATCGTGCAGTTCATCCGACGAGGCCATCCCACCCCGCGCCCTCCCCTTAAATTCAGACCCCTGCCAAAGGCCTTCTCATCCACAAACAACACAAGTATCCATTGCGCTCCCACCAAAAGCACCAAGCCCTGCCACCGGCGATGACGTTCACCGACGAGTACAAGGGCGACAACGCCGTGGAGGCGCATGGCAACACCAAGTTGCATGTCATCCACACCAACGACAGGAAGCAGATGGCAATCACCCTCGCGCAGTACGAGCGCCACCTCAGCCTCCAGCGCCACAAGATCATCGGCATTGATCTCGAGTACGACAACGACCCTGAAGCGACACAGAAACCTACCGTCTGCCAGCTCTCCATCAGCAAGAATCACCCGGTGCTGCTCTTCCAAATGAGTGACAGTGAAAGGTGCACCGTCTTCGACAACTTCCTCGCCTACCCCAGGTACACCTTTGCAGGCTTCTCCATCGACGGCGACAAAACCAGGCTGGAGCGCGTCAAACTGGAGGTCGCCAACTTCGTCGACATCTAGAAGGAGTGGAGGGTGCCCGAGGCAACCAAGCCGTTGGACTCCCTCGGAGACGTCTTCGGCGTGCTCATCGACGACTACTACAACAACATGAAGAAGAAGATCACCGACGACGAGCACCAGCGCTGGGCCATCCTGCCTCTGTCCAGGAGGCACATCGAGTACGCGGCAAAGGACACCTACACAGCGTACGAGATATGGAACCGCATCACCCTCACCCAGGACGGCCTTCGCCGTGCAAAGCTGGAGAAGGAGGAGCCCCCCAAGAAGCGCGCCAGGAGCAGCTGGGGATGGGGAGAGCCTGACTCGTCAAGAAGAAGATGGTGCCGGTCAGGAGCCAACAATGCTAGCATTCTTTTAGAATTATCATCAAATTTTCTTTCTGTTGTTTGCTTATGTATCATTAGTTTGCTTGTGTGCTGAACCTAGTTTGCTTGCCATGCACAATCGCTTTGTAATGATGAACTCTGATTATGTTAGTTTGCTTTCTGTTCAACTTAGCTTGCTGGTGATGAAATTGTCATACAGAATATCTGTGATAATTTGTTTTCTGTTGTCTGCTAATGTATCATTAGATTCGAGCAGTGCAGAAAACAAAAAAAGAGTTGCAGTGTGCAAACAGGACGCATGCAGTGCAAGTTGTGTACGAATGCAGTACAGAATCTGTCCAATGAAGTCTTAACATACCCAACAAAGCGGTGCACGAACCTAAATTTGAAAAAAGAATACATAAGAGCAAAACCAGAAAATGAAAAACGCAAACACGTAAATAATCAATGAAGTACAAAAATATATGAACGTGTAGTACAGAACCATAATCAACGCATTACGCGTATGATTTACTAAGCAGTGCACTCCCGTACATTGGGAAAAAAGATTACATAATAGCAAAAAGACGGAAACAAAAAAATGGCAACTGTACATGCAGTACGTAATGCGTAACATGCAGTACAGAACCCTGATCAATGCAGTGCAAGCTCCTGACATTGAAAAAAACACCTAAGAAAGAAAAATAAAAAGAAAAAAAATGACCACCCAGGTGGCACCGGCCCCAGCCAGTCTCGTAATAGATCTGCGCCCACAGAAGGCGAGTCGTTCTGAGTCACAGTGCATGGGGTCGGCCACACATGGGCCCATAGGTCAGAGAGCATACAGCTGCGAGCGCCGTGTTTAAGCGCCCAAATAAGTAACAAGAGGAATTCGACACAGATGCCTCGCCACCGCTTATAAACATGTCGGCCGCGCCTTCCGCGGGCGAGGTGGGACTAAACATTAGACCGCACACAGCGCACCGGGAACCAGCCGCGTGCTCATAGGCTGACCTGGGCCCAATTGCGTCTTCACTACCAGAACAAAGGGCCAACAAAAAAAGAGAGGCCACTGAAAATAAAAAAAATGCTACATACCATACACAAACACAGGCCCAACCACGCGTTCGTAGTTCGCTGTGATATGACAATGCAGTTCGCTATTTTCAAGTAAGCAGTCCTGTTGCTTCTTAAATGCATTCGTGTTCACTGAATCACACCCAATCCACCACCTAACGCCAACCACACCATTTATTACTTCCATTGCTCGATTGGTTGCATAAAAACTTATCCATTCGTGCTACAGACTAACACAACTCCTCCCCGCGTTCCTCATTTTCCTCAAAACGTAGATCTAGGGTTCATCCCATCCACAGCTCTTCTCTGGAATTCCACTGAACCCGCCATGGACTGTAAGTGCGGGTGCTTGGCAAGGATGGCTCCGGTAGCGGACACATGCGTCTACACAGAAGGCCTACAGCTCACCAACACCGAGTGGCGCAGCATGCTCGGCTGCCTGATGATACCCAACAGGGGGTTTCATGCACAATTTCTTCATCGCCTCACAATCGCAGATCTACAGGAAAGTTGGGTGTGTTTTTCCACTCACAATTTTTGCACATAATCTAGAATGCAAATACACATCTGACTATATAGTTCAATCAATTTGTTCAGTAATATCAACAAAAATACAAAACAGAATTTGTATTCTTGTTTAGATCTGTTAGCTATTAAGACTAGATGCTTCCACCTATATTTCTTCAGTACCACACCATGTATCGACATATGTACAAAAAAGGGTCAGTAGATAAGTTGTAGTTATCTTAACATGCTGGAGAAGTACACTGTTACTGACATTGCAGTGCACACATGTTGCAGTATAATATATATCCCAGTAAAACTAGGAGTCAATTGCGTATATAAGTTTGTTCATACATTGCAACTACTTTACAAAATACAATCATATGTATGTAACTATTTAAGTAAACATAAACAAATCATAATAAGTATAAAACAAAAACATTTGTTGTTTACTTACAAATTCTTTTTCCACCCATTACAATATGCAGAAACTGCCATCCACAATAAAATTTCATGCTCCGAGTTCAGGGAAGCTTACTTTGGAGACAGAACACAAGAATGGCTATGGAGACATGGAAGCTGACTACCACATCGACTCTGAAGACTGCATCAACATAACTACTGGTTGGAAAGATTTTGTCTCCCAGAATGGCTTTGAGGCCGGAGAAGTGGCCATGGTCTTTTTCTACAAAGAAGAAGACTCCATCAAGTTTACAATATTTGCACTCCACGTTGTCTAATATGAAGCAACCAATATTTCTAATGCTTTGCTTATGCTGTATGCTTTTAAAATTATGTCCAACAAACAATTTGAACGATGCCTATTTAAAGTATGCAACCTCAACTACGTCATTTTATCATCCTTTTTAGACAAAGTTGCTATTGGCAGTAATGCAGTTCTCTCGAACACATAGTGTGGTACTAATAATAACAAAAGGCAGCCATCTGAAACAGTAACAAGGAAATGCAAATGGTAGAAACTTTGCACGTAACATACGATGTTCAAAAACAATTATCATAGTATGCAGTTCAAAAAAAATCTTATAATAACTATTCAGCTAACACAAGCGTATCATGGACCATCCATTCTAATAGCAGAATAGAAAATTAATAACACTGCTAATGCAGTATAGAAATGCATATTATGCAGTCATCTAGAACACAGAATGTAGTTTAAGAAAAGGAGAAATCTCATAAACAGCCATAACCACTGTAATACAGCTACAACGAAGTACGCTACCAAAGAAAATGCAGTGCACTACAACGTATGCCGCGACTACAACAAATAAAATTAAAGCACTAAAACTACAAACAATGTGATAGACTGATAGAGGTGTCAATTTCACTCGCACTTCCATAACTCGCCTAAAAATTGTACAGCCACTAAACTATCGAAAAATACACCCGCAAAAATTTACATGGAAGACATGGAAACTTGATGAACAGCATCACCTTTCATTTAAAAACCGCGATTCAAAAAATGACAATTATACCCGCAATACAATGAATTCAAACCTACAGCAATAGTAATTACAATATTCAAACACGCGTGGACGGGCAAAAATCAAAAAAATCAACAAGAACAGAGGAGCGGACGAAGCTCACCCGCCCGCACAACCAAAATAGCAAGAAATTGAAAACTAACTCCTAAAAATTAACAAATTATAGAGTGAACGGACCGATTAAAACGAACGCAATCAAACAATTCCTACTAAATAACAACATCCGAGCACAAAAAAATTGCATCTGACGCGAACACGAACGAACAGAGAAAGCTCGTCCGCCAAATCCCTCGATTTGCAAGCACTCTAGTATATTTTCCTGTAAATTAGAAAGAATAAAGCTAAAATGAGATGCAGACACAAACTGAATCATCCCGCGACACCCGGTTCCACATAGAACACGCGGGCGGAACACCAGAAAATGAAGCAGTTCTCCCGTGAAGCATTGCAGTGCCCAACGTAAAGAAGATGCAGTGCACTTGCGTTCAGCGTGCAGTGCAGAAGTGGTGTGCAGAATAGTTATTCTGCTAATATTAGTAGAATAGACCGTCTGTATATATATATATATGTGTGTGTGTGTGTGTGTGTTCATTAACGACGCCTTGCAACCGTACACTTTGGTACGGCTACTACACCAGGGGCTTACGTACCCCACAATATTGTGTGAAAAGTCCGAACACTTTCACAAGTGCGGCACCCCGAACTTATAGCACTATATGCATCAGCTCCGAATCATGTCTTTGGTCAAATGTTGGGTTTTCCCGGCTCCTATGTTTTGGTACCTTACGTTCCGCTCTATCGACTAAGGTAGCGCTAGGAGAACTACTGCGATTGTGCCCCGGTTCTGCTGGTCTTAGCACCTCAGTAGAGAAAGCTAAATCTGACTGTCATGATAAGGCGAGAGACTGGTCGCTGTTCGGCGAGATTTTCGAGTCCCTAAAGACTTATGCCTCTTAGAGCAAGGGGCTAGCCCTGTCCGGCTTAAAGGCATGTATCGCGCCCCGAATTTGGCCTTCCGAATACCAGGGGCTTCGCCGAAATTTAAAATTATAGAATTCTATGGCTAAGTGAGAGTGATAAAGCATTATTAGTCTGGTTGCCTTGTTTGTTGTGCTGAGCACCTCCCTCGAAGGACCCAAACATGGGAACAAGAGTGCTCAGGTTTATCTCGAACACCCTAGCACTCGTGGAATGGGGGCAGAAGCCGAGGACTAGCCATCTCTCAGATTGGATAAACAGCCAAACAGAAGGTAATATTTTAAATTCACACAAGCGTTGCATAGCGCATATGAAACAAGTTTTCATCATACAGGATCACACAAGCAAGTTTACTCAAATATTACATCCTTTGAACATTCGTTCGCTACAAGACGGGCACCCTTCAGGACACCCTCATAATAAATTTCGGGGGTGCGATGCTCCTTGCCCTGCGGCGGCCCTTCCTTGATCAGCTTCACAGCGTCTAGCCTGGCCCACTGCACCTTCACACGGGCGAAAGCCCGGCGTGCACCTTCGATGCAGACGGACCGCTTGACGACCTCCAGCCGTGGGCAGGCATCCACAAGCCGCCTCACAAGGCCGAAGTAGCTGCTCGGAAGGGCGTCACCAGGCCACAGTCGAACTATAAGGCCCTTCATAGCCTGTTCGGCCGCCTTGTGCAGCTCGACCAGCTGCATTAGCTGGTCGCTCAGAGGCATCGGGTGTTCGGTCTCAGTATACAGAGACCAGAACAGCTTCTCCGTTGAGCTTCCCTCCTTGGCCTGGTAAAACCGTGCGGCATCCGACACGCTGCGGGGCAAATCTGCGAATGCTCCTGGAGAGCTCCGAATTCGGGTAAGTAATCGGTAATTTACTTTCACATGCTTGCTTTGCATATAGAGTGCCTTACCCGCCGCTATTTTCTTCATCGCATCAATCTCCTGGAGGGCCTTTTGGGCTTCAGCCTTGGCACTTTTTGCGCTCTCGAGGGCCGCGGCAAGCTCAGACTCTCGCGTCTTCGAGTCAAGCTCCAACGCATCGTGCTTCGTCACGAGAGCCTGGAGCTCCTGCTGCACCTCGCCCACACGAGCCTCTTGCCTTTCCCGCTCGATGCGCTCCTTGGCCACTTTATCTTCGGCCTTGGTTAGCGCTTGCTTCAGGGTTGCCACCTCGGTCGTGGCCCCTGGCAAATATACGATGATCCTGTCATTTTGCAATCGTGTCTTCTTTCATATATACATATCTATAGACAGGGTATTACTTACCCTTGTTCTCCTCGAGCTGCCTCTTGGTAAGGACGAGCTCTTTCTTGGACCCCTCGAGGTCCTGCTTCAGTACGGCGACCTCCGCAGTCAGTGCGGCGGACGCCGGCAACGAAGCCTGCATACGCATATTGACATACTCATATTAGACTCCTGTGATATGGTTTGATCCTCTGTTCGGCTTTTCTTTGTGAACACCGAACAGAGCATCAGGGGCTACTGTCTATGCGGTAATATTTTCCTATATTCAAACACTTACCTCAAAGCCTGTTAGAAGGCTGGCACAGGCTTCAGTCAATCCGCTCTTGGCGGACTGAACCTTCTGGATCACCGCACTCATGATAGTGCGGTGCTCCTCGTCGATGGAAGCGCCGCGAAGCGCTTCCAGCAGATTGTCCGGCACCTCTGGATGAACAGAGGTCACCGGTACAGGCGTCTCGCCCCTCTTAGAAGGAGGCCGTCTGCCCGAGCCCGGAACCACTGGAGGTTCCGGCGCGGTGTTCGGCTGAGGGCCAAACTCGGAGCTCTCAGGGGCCTTGTCCCCTCGGCTCTCGGAGTCCGGGAGGCCGCCTTGAGGCGCCTCCGGGACTGTCTCCCCTCGACTCGGTACCTCGTGAGACAGCACCTCGGTGTCGTCTGCAGGATGAGGGGAGGTGGCGGTCGGGACGGGATCGCTATCCATGTCCGACGAGCCCAGGCAGCCGTCCGATGATACATCGATACTGGCTCGTGGCGGCCTGCATAATCATGTTCGGTGTTAGGGAAAGCAGTGCGACAAAGGAATACTATGAGTTACTCTGGTGTCCGAATACTTACGATCTCCCCAGGGGCTTGGCCCTGGGCAACCACTCGTCTTCGCCTTCGTCGGCGGCAGTGGAACTGTCCGGAAGGAGAGTCCTTCCCTTCTTGGACCCTTCCACCCCCCCCCCCCAGTTGGGACGGCCTTCCTTTTCTTGTCTCCCCCGCCTGGAGGGGGAGCATCTTCTTCTTCCTCCTCGTCTTCGGGGGAGGAGTGTGCCGCAGAGTCATCGGACGATGACTCCGATAACACCTGGTGCCGGGAACTCTTTCGGGTTCCCTTGGCCTTCTTGGTCTTCTCTGGCACCTTGTAAGGAGCCGGAGTCAGCATCTCCATCAGGAGAGCGTCTGTTGGGCCTTCGGGCAAAGGAGCCAGACAGTCGATCTGTCCGGTCATTTCCTGCCAGTCCTGTCAAAGGAACGGGAGCTTAGATCCCGCATAGAGTCAAACTATGTAAAACAAGTATCTTGTAAGAGGTAAAACAACTTACCACGCTGGCTTGGCGCTTCGCGCAGAATCCGCGATCCTCGGTAGTAGGAGGAGGAACCTCAGCGCCCTTGAATAGCACCTTCCAGGCATCCTCGTGTGTTGTATCGAAGAGCCTGTTCAGAGTTTGGTGCTGCGCCGGGTCGAACTCCCACAAGTTGAAGGCCCGTTGTTCACACGGGAGGATCCAGCGGATGAGCATGACCTGGACTACGTTGACGAGTTTGAGTTTCTTATTCACCATGTTTTGAATACATGTTTGAAGTCCGGTCTGCTCTCCGGAACTACCCCAGGACAGGCCCTTCTCTTTCCAGGAGGTGAGCCGCGTGGGGATGCCAGATCGAAACTCGGGGGCCACTGCCCATGCAGGGTCACGTGGCTCAGTGATGTAGAACCACCCCGATTGCCACCCCTTTATGGTTTCCACAAAGGAGCCCTCGAGCCATGTAACGTTGGGCATCTTGCCCACCATGGCGCCTCCACACTCCGCCTGGCGGCCGCCCACTACCTTCGGCTTGACATTGAAGGTCTTCAGCCATAAGCCGAAGTGGGTCTTGATGCGGAGGAAGGCCTCGCACATGACGATAAACGCCGAGATGTTGAGGATGAAGTTCGGGGCCAGATCGTGGAAATCCAGGCCGTAGTAGAACATGAGCCCCCGGACAAATGGGTGGAGAGGGAATCCCAGTCCGCGGAGGAAATGGGTAAGGAACACTACCCTCTCATGGGGCCCAGGGGTGGGGATGAGCTGCTCCTCATCTGGGAGCCGGTGCGCGATGTTGTCGGGCAGGTATCCGGCTCTCCTCAGCTTCTTGATATTTCCCTCCGTGACGAAGGAGACCATCCACCTACCTCCCGCTCCGGACATGGTTGGAGAAGGTTGAGGTGGGAAGTGCGGACTTGGGCGCTAGAGCTCGAGTGTGCGAAAACGGATGAGCAAAGGAGGAAGAAGGCGTGGATGAAAAGGTGAATCCTTATCCCTTTATGTGGGCGGACGAAACTAAGCGTCCCCACTAGCCTGGTAATACTCGCTTATCCCCCAAGCACCGTAATCGATGGCACGGTTGGGTTACCCACACCCGTATTGATGAGAATCCCGTGATAAGGGGACACGATATCTGCTTTGACAAGACGTGTCAAAAAACTGCCTCGCGTTATGTGCGGGGCTAGTTAAAGGAAATGGTTCGAATAATCACTGGGCCGTGACATAATGTCGTGTTGCCAAAACAAGTCAGCAAATTGGATTTGCGGAAATATTATTCTCTCTTCGGTGGTATGTGGAACTTATTTTGCAGGGTCGGGCACTATCCTTGTATTCAAATTCTTCTATGATGTATTCGGAGGAGGAACCCGCCTTGCAATGCCGAAGACAATACTGCGAGCCGGACTCATCGTCATTGAAAGCCTGGTTCAGGGGCTACTGAGGGAGTCCGGGATTAGGGGGTCTCCGGACAGCCAGATTATATCCTTTGGCCGGACTGTTAGACTATGAAGATACAAGATTGAAGACTTCGTCTCGTGTTCGGATGGGACTCTACTTGGCGTGGAAGGCAAGCTAGGCAATACGGATATGTGTATCTCCTCCTTTGTAACCGACCTTGTGTAACCCTAACCTCTCTGGTGTCTATATAAACCGGAGAATTTTAGTCCGTAGGACAACATACAATCATACCATAGGCTAGCTTCTAGGGTTTAGCCTCTCCGATCTCGTGGTAGATCTACTCTTGTACTACCCATATCATCAATATTAATCAAGCAGGACATAGGGTTTTACCTCCATCAAGAGGGCCTAAACCTGGGTAAAACATTGTGTCCCCTGCCTCCTGTTACCATCCGCCTTAGACGCACAGTTCGGGACCCCCTACCTGAGATCCGCCGGTTTTGACACCGACAAGCGCTCTCTATATGTACTACCTTTTTTTAATTTCAAGTTTTGCTCCATGGCGCAATCCATCGATACTACTACTGCTGTACAAAAGTATACATTTTTTAAAAGGCTAGAGGGCGGGACAGTCTAGCTTGGTCGGTTTCACGAGAGGCGAGGGCCTTTGTGATTTGACGGCTCATTACTGCTGGAAGGCAGGGCCTTGTGATTTGACTGCTCGTATAAATGCGTCGACGACCTGATCGAGGAGGAGCAAAGAACCGTGCGGTATACTCAAGTTTTCCACTGGAGTAGTACTGCGACGGAGAAGCATGAAACACGGCAGCCTAGTGCCATATGGCGATAAAAATGATCTAATTTGCTAGTCATCTCATTGTTAGCATTGTTCTATTCATTCCCTCAAAAAAACATTGTTCTATTCATGCCTCGCAGAGAACATGACACGTGCGGCGAAACACCCAAAGCAAAAGATGAAACACAGGAGCAAAAGAAGAAGGAAGATTATCACCCCAAATGATCTAATTCTCCGCGGAGTCGTAATTGCTTCTTCATTGCCTCCACGACCTCCATCTCCTTGCGCGTCTCCTCCGCCATCTTCATCATTGTGTCCATGACGCGGCATTTCTCAACGCGAGCCTTCATCATCTATTCCACAGCCATATTATGTACCTTGACAGTAGTCGGGTGCTTGATGCGGAGCTTCGCCAACTCTTCCTTCTGTTCCATGGAGAGGGCCTGCAGCATCTTCATCGAGGAACTACTATTCTCATGCAGCTTCTTCCAGCCGGCGTTCTTCTCCTTCAACAGGTCGATCTCGTGGCAGAGCTTCGCATTGTCCTCCTGAAGTCGCAGGATTTCGCTGGTCGCCTTCTTCTCCGAGGCAATGCTCTTCTTCAGCAGCATCACCAAGCCGGCGGTCAACTCCCCCTGTTGATTGAGCTCAGCGGGCATGTCGTCGAGGCTCTCCTTCAGCAACTCCATCAAGCCTTGGATGAACTCCTTCTGCTTATTGAGCTGATCGGGCATGCCGTCGAGGGATAACGACTCCAGCTCCGCCGGCTCGGCATGTTCGCCTCCGCGGCTAGGGCGCTCCTGGGAGCCATCGCCTGCCCGTGAGAGATCTTTCGAGGTCTCTGTGTGGCGGCGAGCCCTCTCTTTTTTTCCGTAGCCTTGGTTGCTGCTCCCTTGTTACGAGTAGTTCTCGACCTAGAGCTCTGCTCACCGGCCATGGCAACGACGGACGAAGAAGAAGCACTTATGAGGAGGAAAGGTAGAGTGATTTTCGGTTAGGTAGTTCCCCTTTTTATAACCCAAGTACTAGCACTAGTACTAATACCTGCATAGTGGGAACACGTTCAGGTTTGGTACGCACTACTAGTAGGTGTGAGCAGGCTTTCGAATGTGATGGGAACAAGGTAAAGATTAATTGATGGTTTTGGTTTCGAGGCCCGAAACAGCCCCGATGAGTTTAGCGGAACATAAATTTCAAGTACTGCACTGCTCAAATGCGTAAATATTATGTTACTGTCAAAAATTGGCACAGAATACGAAGGAGACCAATGGAAGTACTACTAGCAACCCACGATTTAACTACTCGCATGCGCGCAGTGGAGTAATAATGTCTTTCTTCCGCCCTCACGTCCACTCAATTTGCATGCGCTGTATTAATTGACCATCAATGAAGTGAACGACTTTACACGCGTCAAATTATCACATCGGGTGGATCTTGGTACAAAATTGCGTCCGCCCGTGTACCCGTGTGTGCGTGCGAGGAATGAGTGCGTGCATGGCATACGTGCACATCTTCGCTTCATGCATGTACCGCCAGTATGGCTCAGGGAGGACGAGTACATTCTTCTGGAACCAGCAGCACGTCACTGTGATCAATCCACGCAAGGAGCTCACGACAACGCCTACACATGTGCCACGTGGCTTCATGAACTATAAGAGAGACACTGTGTAGCGTGCCATTGGTATTCTAATTTACGTGTTTTGCACATACTCGAAGTACTAGTAAGGTACACGTGCATTTCACGCATTAGATTTTGCAACCAAATTATGAATAAATACCACACTATAGCATGTAAGCTCTGAGTCATATATGCCTGATGTAGTCCTTTGTTTAATTCTTATAGTTCATCTCATTCAAAATCAATTAGTTTTTATAAAAAAGCTAAGAACGCGGGAATAGGAAAAACATGGGATTATAGTGGAATGTCGTCTTGAATCCTACAGGACTGTACGAGTGTTTGATTGTGCATAGAAAAAACAAAGAATTCTTTCAAAGAGGTTTGAGTGGATGGGATGTTTCCTATGAAATCTAGTGCAAATGAATCATATGGAAAAATTCCTATGGTTTACAATCCTACGAATCAAACAACCAAGATAGGAAAAATTCCTAATGATTAGAATCCTCCAAAATTCCTTTGAGAATCCTTTGAATCAAAGAAGCCCTTAATATATTTTATGATTCATGGAATTGTGCATTGTAAAGCATAAAGTAAAAAACAAATAATGGCAATTCAACTAGAAAAAAGTTTGGGCAGTTATGATACGGAAGATTCTAGAACAAAAGAGAACCACTGTTGTTTTGAGGTTTGTGCATTATGCTTAAGTTCAACCATGGAGTCTGCTAGATTGTACATGTGGCAAAATCTGGTGGGGGGCTAGAAGATGGTGCGAGGGGGCGAGTGGAGGGAGACTATGAAGGAATGCACAAGTGCGAGATCGATATTTAGAGAGAGGGGGTGAACACGTGCGCTGATGCGCGCAGTGGCGGAGCCATGAAAAATAAATGAGCTAGGGGGCCAAGCATTGCTAATCCTTTACGAGGAGGGTCAATTCATGAAATTAAACCATTTTTAGCAGCAATTGTCTAATGATCACATTCATATTAGCCTTGATATATAGTGATGTTAGGGGGGAGGGGGCAGGGCCCTTACTGCCCCCTATCTTCGCATTGTGCACGCGTCTGAGAGATGAAGCGGAAGGCATGGATGATGAGAGGGGGATGTTGGATACATAATTAATGTGGGTGTATTAGCTATATATGTTAATCCTATATAGAGAGGCATAGATTGATCGATGTGGACATGGGAAAGAGGGTGAGACCTCACTGGATATATCGATTGATCGGTTTGTGTGGAAAACTATGAAAGACCTAGCTATATACACACATACATAGAGGAACATCGATCGTTGCGCATGCACGTGTGAGAGATAAAGAATGCCCGATATGATGGAGAGGGGGATGTGTGTTGGTGTGTGCCTTCATGGGAGACCGACCTGAAGAAAAAGATTGCATGCATGCGATGGATAATGCCAACTGGTAGTGTGTGTGCATGCATGCACGAGAGAAAGTTAGTGGTACAATTATAAAGAGAAGACTACTGTGTGGGTGTAAAAGAATAGCTGAATAGGTGAGGTCACAATCAATGTAAAGTTGAATTCAAATATTTGAATAAGAGATCCTGATGTTTGAAATCCATGCATGCATGAATATAACGGAGATCTGCGCGGTGTGGTTTGGAAACGAGCATGTTGTAATGTATACACATTGAACAAGGTCAGACTGATTTGAATTTGAGATACCGATGGCAGACTTCATTTGGCCACGTCGCATCCGTGCATGGACACACTATTCTAATTGGAGATGATGGGCGGCTTTGCATCACATATCTATATTTATACCCCTATATATATTATATTTTATTTTTTTATATTGTGTGCGGGTAACTTTAACTTTGAAAGATGGTCGTTGGATGAGGCGAATCCATGGTCCAAAGATGGCAAATTTGAGCACTACTAGCCGTTGGATATCATCTAGATTCCACCAGATTTCGCCACATGTATAATCTAGAAGACTCCATGGTTGAACTTAAGCATAACGCACAAACATCAAAACACAAGCACTTCTTATTTGTTCTAGAATCTTCCGTATCAGAATTGCCCAAATGTTTTTCTACATGATTTGCCATTATTTGTTTTTACTTTATGTCTTACGACGCACAATTCCATGAATCTTAAAATAGATTAGCTTTCTTATAAAAACTAGATGATTTTGAATGAAATGAACTATAAGAATTAAACGAACATCTACATCATGCATATATGACTCAAAGCTTGCATGCTATAATGTGGTATATATTCATAATTTGGTTGCCAAATCTCATGCGTGCAATGCACGTGTACCTTACTCTAGTCTAAATGGTGTTTGTGTGTGTGTTGTGCGTGTTGAGGTGCAAATTGTCTATTTTTTGGGTACACATTAAGCTTGTTCTTCCGAAATTTCAAGCCGCGCCTTGTTATGCCGAAAATTCAAGCTAGCGTCTCTGTCTATCGTGCTGCGAAACTCCCGCATCTTCAACCCGCGCCTTGTTAGCCCGAAATATTTAAGATATATCTTTGTCTCGTTGTGCTCCGACAACTCCCTCCATCTCAACCCACGCCTTGCTATTTCGAAATTACAACACGCGCGAAAACTCCCACCTCCTGTGAAATCCCGACACGCGAATTTCCCGTGGTAGCCCTGAACCGAAAGAACCGCCTCAAATCGGTGGGGGTACTTTCGTAATATCCCCACATTTCGGACAAGCGTGTCTCTAAGCCATGGTTCCCCACTGCCATCCCATCCGCCCACCCATTCGTACACCGAGGCCGCGAAAACCCGCGACGAAACCCCACACCCTGCTCCGTCCGCCACCCAGCCGGAGCCTCTTCCCCGACGACGTTGTCCACAGCAACACCTCGACGTCCCTCATCCACCGTACCGGATGAGGATCCGTCGTCGATCTCATCGTCCCGCCGGTCTAGCCACCCCGTCCTCCACCTCCAAGGAGCTGCCCCGATGTTCCCCTCGTCTATCGCACCACCTCCATTCCCACACCACCGTCTTCACCTGCACCACTGGAAGAGCAGCATCATCACCGTTTCCTCGGATGAAGCTGCGGCCTAATCGGCGCCACCAAAGAGGTTGTACACTAATTGCCGCATTTTCTTCTTGATTCAATCTCACGGTGCTGCCAGCGCTCGGTCCCGAGCCGACATGGCGCGGCTCCATCCACGGCGGCATCGCCGGCCACTTCCTCCACGGCGTCGCTCCCTCGCGGCGATGTCCACATCAGTAGGACCTGCTGCTGCTTTAGCTCTCGCTCGCGCTGCTGCTCTGCTCTTGCTCTCGGTCCCCTGCCTGGTTTGCTCTTACTATTGCTCTTGCTCGCGCTGCTACTCTCGCTCTTGCTCTTGCTTGCGATGCTGCTCCGATTTAGCTACACTTCACTCCGATGCCGCCTGGGTGAAGGAAGAACCAGCAGCATCGGGGAGGGGGGCTCGCCGGAGAGGTACCCCACTATCTATCTTAGGGTTCAGGATGGGGTGGTGGTCGCCGGCGGTGGCGGGGCGTTGGCGGGGCGGTGGCGTGGGGATCGCCGGAGAAAAAGCTCGGCATAGGGGGCCTAGAGGGATCGCCGGGGCGGCGGCGGACCGGCGGTAGGGAGTGTTTTCGAGGCGGGCGGGGCAGCGCACCGCCGGCCACGGGCGGCGGGGGGCTGCTGTTTGGCCAGCTCAGGGGGGTGGAGGTTGAAGATGAACCGCAGGCCCTTGATTTCGTATCCAACGGCTGCAAAATCGACTAACCAGAGATGAAAAAAGTCAGTCGACCGACGTGTAGCCTCACCTTGCTAGTGCGTTCAGTTTTGACAGCAAAATTCAGTTTCGACAGCAAAATTCAGTTTCGACAGTTAAGTTCAGTTTCGACAGTTAAGTTCAGTTTCGATAGTTAAATTCAGTTTCGACAGTTAAGTTCAGAGATGAGCGGCTGATGTATTTTACATCTAGCACTTTGTGGTTATGTATTTTACGTCATGTATTGGATATGCTATTAGAATTCCACTCAGGTTAACGTTGTTCGTTGTCTCTCTTGTCCTGCTTCAGCCTCGGCATCGTACAACTCACCAGAGCTGCTCCAACGACGAAACCCTCCATCACAGTGGAGCAGTACCTCGGGATCCATCTCCAGACGCCTAAGATCTTCTTCCCCTCCTCCGACAGCCAAGTCAGCCGAAGCATCCTCACCGGCCAACCCAATCACACTGAGATCGACATGGCTTCGCCAAAGAGGTTGTACACTTGTTGCATCTCTTTTTTACTCTACATGTTATATATATTGTCCACTGAGCACTCGTAGTAATGGGAAATACGATTATTTTATCCTACTATATGACAAGCAGTGAGGTACCAGGCAACTTAGCTATCCGTGATGGACTCTCTTGAACGCCATCATTATTTATCTCTGCGCATTTGAGCTGTGTATTTGTCGATGGGCCTGGGAGTTGAGCTAGTATGGCAGTGGCCTGGGTCCAAAGTAATAGAAGTAGCACAAAAACATTTTTTTAGTGTAGGACTTTCCTTGCTCAAGCATGCCTACTAGAATCGCCAATGCTTGAAAGGAAAAGTGAATGAAAAACATCGGAATTGGAAATTTTCCTATGGTACTACTTTTCATGAATTTGGTGCAAAGGAATGGAGCAAAGGAAAATTGTAGGATTTGTTCCTTTAGTGTCTCCTTGAAATAAAAACCGTAGGAATTCTAATTTCCACTTCTCCTTTTCATATTCGTATTCATCAAGCACAAGACTAAGAGATAGTAGCATAATAGCATTATAACCGTACATTTTCTTGTGGTTTGACTTAATCTCACCATGCTTTTTTGCATCTTGTGATCTTCCAATTGTTGTGAATCAAACACCCAGATTGGCAGAAATCCTGTGTTTTTAAATTCTCTATTTTGCACGTGCATTCCTATCCTATTACTGTCTATTTCCTATCCCTGCATTGTTAGAATCCTCAAATTCAAACAAGCCCTTACTCAATTACTTCTGTTACAGATATGTGTCAAAGAAAACCTTGTGTGCTTTGTCCTGCTCCTGCGGCGCTGTGTTCCACCCCAGCTCAGCTGCTCCAACAACGGAAGGGTTCACCACAGCAGGGATCCGCTCTCCAGACTGTCTTTCACCGCCTCGGATCTTCTTCCCCGCCGCCGGCAGCCACGGCAACTGCATTACCATCATCCACTAAGCAGATAACCTTGAGGACTACACGGGTCCGCAAGAGAGGTCGCACTCTTCCGTGTCTGCTTACGTTATGCATCGCTTAATATCATGACATGCTACATTATCATCGTGTTCACCTATTAGACTCCGAGTCAGGTCCAAACTAATGTTGAAACTTGAGTTTTTAAATGGTTGTGGGGTACATATTGGGGCAACAATCAGTACTATCTGTCTACTATCTGGTTAATCTCCGGTGTCTACTATGAGTTTCATGTTGGGTGCAAACAAACATTAAAGGAGCCATTATCTGTATTTTTAAACTAAAGTTATTATCTGTCTGCTATCATTGGTTTTGGGTCTATCCACAGTTTGCTACCATCACTCTGGATTTGTGCATGCACTCCTTACATAATCTCACTATGTTTTATTCCTATGCATGCCAGTTATTGTACACAATGGAACTGGTCATGTAGAGCAAAAGAGACGAGCCTTGTGTGGCAATAAAATTTCATGCAGATGTCGTTCCATGGTGGGTGCAAAGGCAGCCCCCCTCCACCCATTTCAGATCGTAATCAAGAGGAATATAACTGTTATGAGGGGGATTCAGAAGGACAAGACCACTCCTATTTACCCCATGAGGTATTTGCTCTAACTTGGCATGCTGATGTTGGTAATATCATGCATATGGTGCCTTGCATTGCTTACTGTATACATTGAAGATGTCATCTGCTTAGTTTAGACATGCTTTATGTCAATGCCATCTGTTTAGTTTCTTTATCGTATATGTGAATCATGCAATGCCATCTTGTCTAGCCAGGCACCATATATGTGAATTTTGCAATGCCACCCTGGTTAGCCAGTCATCTTATATGTGAATTATATCATGCCATCATTTTTTTATTACGTGTTAAATTTGTCAACAATTTTAGTACATTCAGTTACTCTTCCTGTGCATCAGCCGTTTGGCACGGTCATGGAAAAATCTGGAGTGGAAACAAGGTCTTCAGAGCAGACAATGCTATCTGACGATGCACATGTCTTGCTGGTTACCGATAGCTCCTCAGAGGAGGATTCAGAGACAGATGACCAGTCATATTCCCCCCCCCCCCCCGAGGTGCATGCCCTAACTTGGTAGGGTTATATTGCTCATATCGTGCATATGGTATCTTGCATTGCTATGTCATTTGCTTAGTTTAGACATGCTTTGTGTGAATGCCACCTATTTAGTGTCTAATTACCATATATGTGAATTATACAATGCCATCTTGTTGCAAGACATTATATATGTGAATTATGCAATGTTATCTTGTTGCAAGGCATTATGTATGTGAATTATGCAATGCCATGTTGTTTAGGCAAGCGTCATATATATGAATTATATCATGCCGTCCTTTTTTGTATTTCTCATTGCTTTTGTCGACAATGTTTGTATATTCAACTGCTCTTCCTGTGCATCAGCCATTTGAATTGGTGATAGAGAAATCTGGAGTGAAAACAAGGTCTTCAGAACAGACAATGCTACCTGCTGAAGCAGATATCTTGCTGGTTACAGGTAGCTCTTCAGAGAGGATTCAGAGGCACATGACCAGTCCTATTATCCCCCTGAGGTGTATGCTCAAACGTGCCAGGGTTATATTACTCATATAATGCATATGTTGTATTGCAATGCTTAGTTTTTACATCATATACACAATATTGAATGCCATCTCCTTAGTTGACACATCATATATGCGATTGCCCTCTGCTCACTTCCTTAGTATATAAATCATATATTTGAATTATGTCATGCCATGATGTTTACATAGACAGCATGTATCTGAATTATGGCATGCCAAGCCATTTTCTAAAGACATAATATAGTTATATCATCTCATCCTGTTTACATAGTCATCATATTTAAATTATGTCATTCTATCCGTGAATTATATCATGCCATCATGTTTCCATCGACGACATGTTTGTGATTTATGGCATGCCAACCACTTTAATAGACACATCGTATAGTTATATCATGTCATCCTGTTTACATAGTCATCATATTTTGAAGTATGTCATTCTATCCTGTTTAGTTAGCCATCATACATGTGAAATTGTGTCATGCTATCCTGTTTAATTAGCCATCATATATGTGAAATTATGTCCTGCTATTCTGTTTGCTTAGACAACATAAATGTGAATTATTTCATGCCCTGTTTTCTTCCCTACTATCCATTGCACCTGTCTATCTTACAATGTCTATACATTCAATTACTTTTCTTGTTTATCAGCCATTTCAATTGGAGGGAGTGATGGCAGTATCTGTGGGAGTAAAAACGCGGTCTTCAGAAAAGATCATGCTACCTGTCGATGCAGATAGAACCACGGTTGTACTTGCCCAAGAACCAGCCCCACCACACATAACCCACACTCATGCAGATTGTACCCCTACCCGGTTGGACAGAGAACCAGCTACACCCCTTCTAACCCCAACCCCAGCAGATAGACACCCAGTTCCCGTTGACACAGCACCGTCTCCACCACAAAGCACCCAAACACGAGCAGCTAGTAAGGCAACTGCAGTGCCCAAATCACGAGGACCACCACTCCGAACCCGAAGTCAACGCTTAAAGCAGAAGAAGAATTGTTCTCAGCTCAGGTTCCGTAGCTATGGTTCATACTACTTTGCTCTTGCATCACTATATTTACTGATACCAACTAATTTCAAATTTGAAGGATGCAATTGAAACTCCAATGGCGCAATAGGTATGTTTTAAACATGTTTCTTCAACGTGTTTGGTTGTTTGCTGTTGTAACTTGCTCTATGTTGATTTCAGTTTCAATTGAATAAACAGTTATGTTCTCATGCCATGCACATTACAAGTGTTGTTATTGTTGTGTAGTTTCCCACACTTATATTCTGTCTATGCTGCTTTGTCTTAAATAGATATGATTCGAACTGTATCTATCTTGATTTGGCAACATAAACTAGAATGATATAGACCATACAGTGACCATATTACATAGATATATGTTTGTTTCATGTTGTTATCCTGTCCACCTTACTACTGAATTGGTTTACCAAAATGAGTTTCATATACTACATTGTAAACCTGAGATGTGTTTGTTTGTTTCTCTTTTAGAACGCGGATAAAATATTGGAGAAGAGTACCCTGTTATGCAATGGTAAAGGAAGTAATGCAGATAAGGTTCAAGATAGTGAGACATCCCTGTTGGTCTCCAAGAAAGATGATAAAAACTATATTGAAGACACTGAGACAACCCCAAAGTCCTGTCTTGATGTAGTGTTCGAGTTACTGGCTACCACTGCTGGCACCAGCTCTTCGAACTCATTGCCTGAATCAGTTCGGCTTCTTGAGTCTCAACTTCAAGTTGAAAGACATCAATCAGATGTTATGCGACAGGAAGCCGAAGGACTGAGGAAGTCCCTGGAGAATTCAGATGCATACTTTCTGGTGCAACAGCAAGCGCTGGAGGACTTAAGCGCCAAACAAGAGAAACTTAATGAGCTTGCTAAGCATCTTGCCAGCATTATGGGTACCCAGGATATTGTTTCTTGAGCTCTTCTGAAGTGGTTTCAGTTCTGGACTTGTTTTGCTACGGCGTTTATATGCTGCTGTGTTCCTATATTTGCACTGGTGGCGAACTTTGATGCCCAGTGGATGTAATATGTGTAATAGCCGTGATAGCCTAGTGTAAGTTGCTTGCTTATTTATTTCCTTGTTGTCTTGTTTATTTGTTTGCTTGTAGTCAGTGCAGTTCTTTTTCTGCGGTTTGCTAGTGGCTGCAATAACCTATTTTTTAAAACTAGGCCACAATAACCATGGGCTAATATTTACTGTAGTGACACTGGGCCTCCTATGGGCCGTAGAAATAGTGGGCCTTCTACGGGCCGTATAAACAGTGGGCCTTCTACGGGCCATAGAAACAGTGGGCCTTCTACGGGCCGTAGAAACAATGGGCCTTCTACGGGTCGTACCATCAATGGGCCTTCTACGGGCCGTATCATCAATGGGCCTTATACGAGCCGTATGATCGATTGGCCAAACATGGGCCAAACAGACCGCATTCTGGCCGTAAACGGGCTAGAGTTGGAATCGTCTGTTCATGGGCCGACCATAATGGGCCATCGTTAATAGGCCGTATTTGATGACGCTATGAAAATGGCCCAACGTATTAACGGACCACAAACGGGCCGACTGTAACCACGGGCTGAATTTGGCCCACAAGCAGAAAATGACAGTAATGGGTTGTAAGTAAACGAATGCTGGAAATGAGCCCAAGAATAAATGGGCTCTGAGAAGGCCGAAAGATAACATGGGCTGGAGACGGCCCAACGGAATAACAGGCCGTTAATGGGTATAAAGTGATACACTGTTCATTACGGGCCAGTTTCACCACGGGCCGGTAATGGGTGTAAAGTGATACACTATTCATTACGGGCCAGTTTCACCACGGGCCGTTAATAGGCCAAGAGTTACATAGGGCCTCATATGGGCCGAAAGACATCATGGGCCATACATGGGCCAGAAGTGAAAACGGGCTGGAATCATATTGGATGGCCCAGATGACGCTACTGGGCCTAATTCGGAGAGGGCGTAACGGGCCTTGGGTTAGCGGGCTGTAAATGGGCTATATGCGAACAGGCCGTTAACAGGCTTTCCATGGGCCGGCCCGCACCTTTTGGCCAAGTCAAACGGGCCGGCCTTTTCACAGGAATGGGCCTCTATTGGGTCGTGCCACGTGTCAACGTATCATAGGCGCCTTCTGTCCAATGAGTGGATGACATCTGTCCCGACGATGAGCCGACACGTGTTTCCTCCAGCCAATGATGATTTTACACGTGGAAAATCCCCATTGGTCGGGGCTATTAACGGGTTATCGGATCCAAAACCCGACCCGATAGCTTAACGGCGTTCCGTTACGGTGGATGCCACGTGTCGGTCACCCTTGACGAAAGCACTTCTGTGACGCGCGATTTATCGTCATGGAAGTGGACACTTCCGTGATGATAATTTTGGTAATGTCATGGAACACTTCTACGACAGCACATGTATGACTATCTTGATTCTATCATAAATTTGTCATGGATGTACATGCATGACAAAAATGCGACCTACTGTGACAAACACGTATCATCACGGAAGTGTTTTTTTTGTAGTGCACGCCGTCGTGCTGCCGGAGCTCTCCCTCAACTTCTCCTCCCCCCTTGTTGGATCAAGAAGGAGGAGACGTCCCCGGGCTATACGTGTGTTGAACGCGGAGGCGCCGTCGTTCGGCACTTAGATCGGAATCAACCGCGATCTAAATCGCTATGAGTATGACTCCTTCATCTGCGTTCTTGTAACTCTTCCGCATCGCGATATTCAAGGGTATGAAGATGCACTCCCCTCTGTCTCGTTGCTAGTCTCTCCATAGATTGATATTGGTGATGCGTAGAAATTTTTTAATTTCTGCAACGATCCCCAACAGTGGTATCAGAGCTAGGTCTATGCGTAGTTTCTATGAACGAGTAGAACATAAATTGTTGTGGGCGTCGATTTTGCCAATTTACATGCCGTTACTAGTCTTATCTTGATTCGGCGGCATCGTGGGATGAAGCGGGCCGGACCGACCTTTTACGTGAGACAGGTTCCACCGACTGACATGCACTAGTTGCATAAGGTGGCTAGCGGATGTCAGTCTCTCCCACTTTAGTCGGATCGGATTCGATGAAAAGGGTCCTTATGAAGGGTAAATAGAAATTGGCATATCACGTTGTGGTTTTGGCGTAGGTAAGAAACGTTCTTGCTAGAAACCTATAGCAGCCACGTAAAAAATTTGCAACAACAATTAGAGGACGTCTAACTTGTTCTTGCAGCATATGCCGTGTGATGTGATATGGCCAAAAGGATGTGATGAATGATATATGTGATGTATGAGATTGATCATGTTCTTGTAATAGGAATCACGACTTGCATGTCGGTGAGTATGACAACCGGCAAGAAACATATGAGTTTGTAAGTGCATCTTTAGTGCCACCCCTAGTTGGTTTTGGAGTATTGACGACAAACCTAGTTGAGGGACTAATGTGTTTGTGAGAATTGCAGGATAACACATGTAGAAGTCCCTCATTGATTCGGTTTTCCTACCAAAGATGACCCCTAAAAATGTATGAAGACATTGAAGTCAAAGGTGGTACGTGAAGACATTCACATTGAAGACTATGACAAGAGAAGACATCGCATGAAGACTATGGAGCGCGAAGACTTAGATCTTTCGTAGTTCTTTTTCTTCTTTGTTGAGTCATAGGAACCACCGTACTGTTAAGTGGGGTCCAAGAGAACCAGTCAGAATGACTGAAGTGATGCTTAACCAAAATCCTATGTCTTCGAGTGAAGACTATGAGAGCGAATCTTGTTCAGAGTTGGACAAGTCAGCTTTGCTTGTAGCCCAAGTAAAGTTGCCATGTGTGTTTGAAATCTGACCGTTGGAACACGTGTCAGTTCCTTAGTGACCCAGGGTCATTTCGGACAAATCAGGTTGGGTTGCCTAGTGGCTATAAACAGCCCACCCCCTACAACCATAAACGGTTGGCTGCTCAGAGTTAAAGTATGGCTTTTGTCGTTTGAGAGCAACCCACCTCGAAGCCTTTGAGAGAGAATTCCTTGAGAGGATAAAGCCCTAACCACCCAGAGCCAAAGAGTGTTAGGCATCACTTAAGTCTTCTTGTCTGTGTGATCTGAAGACTTATTACACTTGAGGACTGTGAATCCTCCAGCCGGTTAGGCGTCGCGTTCTGAGCATCCAAGAGTCATTATGGATCGCCAGTGAACGAAGTCTGTGAAGGTTTGGAAGTATACCTTGAAGACTTACCAGAGTGGTTGGGCGAGGACTGGGTGTCCTTAGCTCAAGGGGAATAAGGTGAAGACGAGGTCTTCTGAGTTGAATCTCAGCCTCCCTAACCAGACGTACAGTTGTCACAGCAACTGGAACTGGTCCAACAAATCATTGTCTTCAACGAGTCACTGGTTTCATCCTTCCCTTCCCTTTACTTACTATTGGTTCTTGTGAAGTCATTGTACGATAGCATCACGATCCGACTTCACTAAGTGATTACGTGTACTGATTGGCTTCTCAATATCTTCCTACCTGATCCTTACTGCCTAGCTGCTATTAGTCATTGTGCTTTCACTTCATTGAATACGTGACTATGGTTTGCCTAGTGTAGTCTACCTTCCGCTGCATGGTAATAGGTTTATTTCTATCGTTTGTCTTCGAAACTTACATGTTTTGAAGACTTTCATAAAAATCGCCTATTCACCCCCCCTCTAGTCGATCACTAGCACTTTCAATTGGTATCAGAGCAAGGTACTCCCTTGTTCTGTGTGATTCGGTTTAACCACCTGGAGTTTTAGCTATGTCGACTGCAGGGATAATTAAAGTCTCCGCTGCGTGCCCCGTCTTTGATGGAACTGAATATCCCTACTGGAAGAATAAGATGCGCATGCATCTTGAAGCCATTGATGTCGACCTATGGTATGTCGTCAAGAACGGCGTTCCCAAGGCTGGAGAAGGTGTCACTGCCGCTGATGTCAAGAAGTTCGTTCAACTGGACTCTACTGCCAAGAATATCATCTGTGGTCATCTGACCAAAGGACAGTATGGCCGCGTGAGTGCTTTGGAAACATCTAAGCTAGTCTGGGACTGGCTATCCAAGGTCAACGAAGGCGTCTCAACCCAGAGAGATCAGAGAATCAGTGTCCTTCGCAACCTCTTCAACCACTTCAAGAGAAATGACAATGAGAATGTCCAGCTCACGTTTGATCGACTCACTGACATCACAAACGAGCTTCAAGCCCTCGACGCTACTAAGATCACCAAGCATGAAGTCGTTAAGACACTCCTGAGATCACTTGATAGTTTGTTTGACACCCTAGCCCTGATGATTCAAGAACGTCCTGATTTCAAGACACTTGATCCGTCTGACATACTTGAGAGGCTCAACACACACGAATTTCAGCTTTCTGAGAAAAGAGACATCTACGGTCCCAACTATGGGCGAACTCATGCCTTGAAGGCAAAGGCTGTCTCCTCATCTGAAGAAGAATCTGACAGCAGTTCTGATGATCTTGAAGACATTGGAAGGGAGCTTGCTATGCTTGTGAAGAAGTTCCAAAAATTCACCAAGAAGAAAGGCCTCAGAAAGTATTCACGATCAAGCTCAAGGAATGATGAAGCTTCTGCTCATGACTACAAGAAGAGAACATGTCACAAGTGCAAGAAACCTAGCCACTACATCTCTGAGTGTCCACAGTGGGACAATGAGAACAAGAAGAAGAAGAAGAGCAAGGAGTATGACTCTGACGACAAGAAGAAGAAGGAATACTCAAAATCTTCTTCCAAGTCTTCCTCCAAGTCTTCATCACACAATAAGAGCTCATCTGGCAAGGCACGTGCGTTTGTTGGCAAGGAAATGGACTCTGAGGAGGAGTCCGCTTCTGAGGAGGCGGAGGTGGAGTCTGAGGAGGAGTCCGATTCTGGCGTTGCAAGTCTGGCTACAGCATACGTTGCCAAGTCCATCTTCAACAGTGAAGACAATGACTTCATCACCGACACCGATGCAAATGACAAGGACTACTCCGCTCCTTCCTACTGCTTCATGGCACGCGGTGCCAAGGTAAACACACGCACTACTCACTATCAAACATCTAGTGATGATGACTCTGATTGTGGTTCCAAACCCAGCTACAAAACACTTGCTAAAATTGCAACTGAACAATAGAAAGCTATGGAACACATTCAAAAACTGTTAGAAAAAAGTGATGATCTATTAGACGCTGAAATGACTCGATCTCAGTCCTTAATTGAAGACATAAAAAATCTTCATGTTAAGTATGAGGAACTTGAAAGTCGTCATGAAACGCTCTCAACAACTCATGAAAGGCTTTCCTATGATTATCTTCAAAGGAAGCAAGATCTTGAGAAATTGAGAGCGGCTCATGAAGATCTTCAAAAGGAAAACGAGTCACTTCGTGCCGAACAGATCAGTTCAGCTCAGGAAGGATTTGAACCACCATGTCTTAAATGCATTGAGCGTGATAACGCTACTTCTGTTGCTAAATGTTCTACTGCTGCTACTATTGCAATATCTTCAACTATTGATGTGGTAACTAACCCCTCTGCTGAGGATACCACTGCTATTGCTGATGAGAATGCTAGGTTGAAGACACTGCTTGAAACAGGGATGTACAAAAGTCTCAGACACTATGTGATGTCCTCAAAAGGCAGATCCTGAACCGAAACCCTAGGAAAGAGGGTGTTGGGTTCGAAAGGAAAATGAATGTTGATGGCTCTTACTGGAAACCTGAGCAGTACCCCAAAACCACATGGGTTGCTGCAAAGGAACCTTCAGCAGATCCGTCCACCCTATCTGGCTTCACTTGCGCTAACCCCATTGTTATTGATGAATCCTTTGATGCAAACTATAAACTGTTTAAGAATCAGAATGGTGAAGTGGTTGCCAGGTATATTGGTACTAACTGCAGGAATGGACCGCCTATGAAGAAGATTTGGGTGTCGAAAAGGTGTTTGGAGAATCTCCCTGTGAATGTCATCATGACACCACAAGTGAAGAAGACAAACCCCAGACCACAGGCTTCATACGGTCCAAAGGCTTCATACAGACAAAGGACTCACCTGAGTCACACTAACGCAAATGTTTTGCAGGGAAGCCACACTCAGGCCTATGAATATGAGCGCGGTCCATCAAACTGCCATGTTCATAAGACCAAGAACTATTCTGCTTATTCTTATGAGTACTATTGTCCACCTGCAAGACTTTTTGCTAGGGCTCCAAAGCCAAAGTTCTCAGATGCTGCACTTAGACTTATTGCTTCGAAGCCACCCCTGAAGATGTGGGTGGCTAAGAAAGCTTAACTCTCTTTTGCAGGGAAAGGTCTCCAGCCGAAAACCAAAATCGTCTGACACTATTGCTGGGGACCTTAAACATCTTGTAGGGCGCAAGATCAAATGCCCAAATGGTCTTATTATGTACTTTGTTCCTGAATCGCTTGCAACTTGCCCTATCAGTCCTAATCTTGATCTAAGCTTTAATAATCCACTGGTTCGTCAAATGTTTTTTGCTTCACAATTCTCTTCGTGAAGCCTATCCTCCTAACTGCACTGTAGGGTACGACACCAGCTGCTTCAGAATGGATTATTGGTAGTGGGTGTACAAATCACATGACCGGCAAGCGAAGCCTTCTCATGGACTCAACTTTACGTCCATCTGACAAAAGTCACATCACATTTGCTGACACTGGTAAAAGCAAGCTATTGGGTCTAGGTAGAGTTGCAATCTCAAGGGATCAACACATGGATAAACTCATGCTTGTTGAATCCCTTGGTTTCAAGTTAATGTCTGTCTCAATGCTTTACGATTTAAACATATTGTGATGCTTGGAAAATATCGTTGCCTTGTACTAATGGAATCTGACAAGTCTCTAGTGTTTGAAGGGTATCGGAAAGATGATTTGTACGTGGTAGATTTCTCAGCAGGACCACAACTTGCAGTATGTCTTCTAGCAAAAGCTTCTGAATGCTGGCTCTGGCATCGAAGGCTAGGGCATGCTGGCATGAGGAACCTCCACACCCTTGCAAGGAAGAAGCATGTCATAGGCATCGAGGGCATCAAGTTCAATAAGGATCACTTATGCGGTGCCTGTGAAGCAGCAAAGATGACGAGGGCCAAGCATCCCTCGAAGACAATCATGACGACTCAGCCCTTCGAACTGCTACACATGGATCTCTTCGGTCCCACTCATTACTCAACTCTTACTACTACTGCTTGTCTCTATGGCTTTGTCATTGTTGATGATTATTCAAGATATACTTGGGTGCATATAATCCTTTACAAGACTGAAGTGCAGGATGTCTTCAGACGCTTCGCCAATCGAGCAATGAACAACTATGGCGCCAAGATAAAGCACATCAGAAGTGACAATGGCACTGAATTCAAGAACACTGGCCTAGATACATATCTTGATACTTTGGGAATCACACATGAATTCTCAGCTCCGTACACG
The DNA here is from genome assembly GCF_003073215.2 of Triticum urartu. Taxonomy (NCBI): domain Eukaryota; kingdom Viridiplantae; phylum Streptophyta; class Magnoliopsida; order Poales; family Poaceae; genus Triticum; species Triticum urartu. Next base: position 118,999,963 of record NC_053025.1, read on the forward strand.
CCACAGTAGAATGGCGTCGTCGAACGCAAGAACAGAACACTTATTGAGATGGCTCGGACGATGCTTGATGAATACAAGACTCCAAGAAAATTCTGGCCTGAAGCCATTGACACTGCATGCCATATCATCAACCGTGTTTATCTTCACAAGCTTCTGAACAAGGCATCCTATGAGCTCCTTACTGGCAAGAAGCCAAATGTCAGTTACTTCAGAGTATTTGGCGCCAGGTGCTGGATCAAGGATCCACATCACACTTCAAAATTTGCACCAAAAGCACATGAGGGTTTTATGCTTGGATATGGAAAGGATTCGCACTCCTACAGAGTCTTCAATCTCTTCCATTATAAAGTGGTTGAAACAGTGGATGTGCGGTTCGATGAGACTAACGGCTCACAAAGAGAGCACCTGCCAAATGTGCTAGATGAAGTTCCATCCAGTGAATCAATCAAACTTATGGGAACTGGAGAAATCATACCTTCTGAAGCTCAACCTGAAGAGGAACTTATCATCTCCGCACCTGATCAACCTGAAGATAATGCTTAGCCTGAAGACAATCCCTCTAACAATGACAATGATCAGCAAGAGCAAAATCTTCGTCCTGTACATCCCCGTGTTGCAAATGAAGTACAAATTGAGAGAATAATTGATAGCATCAATGCACCAGGTCCACTCACTCGTTCAAGGGCAACACAGCTAGCAAATTTCTATGGGCACTTCACATTCGTCTCAATAACTAAACCCAAGAAAGTTGAAGAAGCCTTCATGGAACCTGAATGGATTCAAGCTATGCAAGAAGAGCTTCAACAGTTTGAGCTGAATAATGTATGGGAACTAGTTAAGCGTCCTGATCCTCGGAAGCACAATATAATAGGCACCAAATGGATATATCGCAACAAGCAAGATGAGCATGGTCAAGTTGTCAGAAACAAAGCTCGTCTCGTTGCTCAAGGATACACTCAAGTTGAAGGGATTGACTTCGATGAAACATTTGCTCCTGTGGCTAGACTTGAAGCCATACGCATACTGCTGGCCTATGGAAATCATCATAACATACTTCTATATCAAATGGATGTGAAGAGCGCTTTTCTTAATGGCAAGATTGAAGAAGAAGTGTATGTTGCACAACTGCCTGGCTTTGACGATCCAAAACATCCTCACATGGTGTACAAGCTCAACAAGGCACTGTATGGCCTCAAACAAGCCCCTCGGGCTTGGTATGACACACTCAAAGACTTCCTGAAGAGCAAAGGCTTCAAATCTGGTTCCCTCGACCCCACTCTCTTCACGAAGACATATGATGGTGAACTGTTTGTGTGCCAAATATATGTGGATGACATTATCTTCGGCTGCACCAATCAGAAATACAGTGAAGAGTTTGGATATATGATGCAAGAGCAATATCAGATGTCCATGATGGGTGAGCTGAAGCTCTTCCTTGGTCTTCAAATATGTCAGCAACGCAACGGCATCTTTATATCTCAAGAGAAGTATCTCAAAGATTGCCTGAAGAAGTTTGGTATGCAAGACTGCAAAGGCTTCACGACGCCAATGTCAGCCAAACATCATCTGGGTCCCGACGACAATGGTAAAGAGTTCGATCAAAAGGTATACCGCTCCATGATTGGTTCTTTACTTTATCTATGTGCATCTAGGCCAGATATTATGCTTAGTGTTTGCATGTGTGCTCGATTCCAAACGGCGCCAAAGGAATCGCATCACTTAGCTGTGAAGCGAATTCTTCGATATTTGGCTTACACCCCAACTCTAGGATTATGGTATCCAAAGGGCTCAGAGTTTGATCTGGTTGGATTCTCGGATGCTGATTATGCTGGTGACAAGGTGGATCGCAAGTCTACATCAGGCACATGTCATTTTCTGGGACGATCACTTGTATGTTGGTCTTTAAAGAAGCAGAACTGGGTATCTCTCTCCACTGCTGAATCTGAATACATTGCTGTTGGATCTTGCCGCGCTCAGCTTCTGTGGATGAAGCAAACACTCAAAGACTATGGCATTCATCTGAAGCAAGTGCCACTCTACTGCGACAACGAAAGCGCCATCAAGATTGCCAACAACCCAGTTCAGCACTCGAAGACAAAGCACATTGAAATTCGTCATCACTTTCTCAGAGATCATGTTGTGAAGGAAGATATTGATATCATACACGTCAACACTGAAGAGCAATTGGCAGATATCTTCACCAAGCCCTTGGATGAGAAGAGATTTTGCAAGTTACGGTGTGAGCTAAATATCTTGGAATCCTCAAATGTCCTGTGATCAGGCACACATCCTAACACTTATGCATATTGATGACTTAGATGTGCAACACACGAAGTAAAGTATATCTTCAATCAATGAAGACATACATTCTAAGTGTGAATACATTAATGTGGAATTTGACTTTGGAGCGCCACGATAATTGTGCGCCATGTCTGGGTCTAATACTTCCTATACGGTGGTGGGTAACGCCACCACCAAATTCTTCTGTTTGAAGTGTTTTACCCATGGCGTTACATTTGCTATGTCTTCACATTTTGTTTGTCTTCATTCTCAACTTGTCCTCATGATTATCTTCACTATGTTGGTTTGATTGTCTTTTTCACACATATATATACATATATATATACTAGTGTTCTGTCCTCTACAACATTCACTTATAGCTATGTCTTCTTGTTGAATCTTTTGAACTAAGTGAATGTGATCGGACCCTAACCTCTCCATGCTTTCTATCTCAAACTCTATCTCTCCAAATCATATGCATTCTCTTGAAACTGTCGAATGTCTTCTCTGCGTCCTTGTCAGCAGAAGATACAGAGACAAACATTAAGTCCGTTTTCAATGCTAATTCCTTCACATGAAACCCAGAGAAGTAGGAACGACCACCCGACAATCCAGGCGTGCATGGGAACATGGAACAACCTCCGATATGTTGCATGATGGCCACGTGTCCTGCAGATGTGAAGCGCCAGGGGCACCTGTGTAATAACACTGGGTCGTCTTTGTCCCTATAAATACACGCCTCACCACAGTCATTATCCTTTCTTCCACTCTCGCTCAAACCCTAGCGCCACCGCTAGCCCTCGACGATGCCGGCGACGAAGCGCTTAGCTGCCGCGACCTCTCCGACGTCGTCTTCACGCCGGCCGCGGACATCGTCTTCTCCACCGCCGCCGTAGGTGTCCTCCGTCGCCAAGTTAGGGCACGGACGATCGAACTGCTCGGCCTCCTCTACCACTCCGTCTAGCAGTTCTTCATGTGGTAAATAAAACTTCCTTTTTACGCCCCCTTTGATCCTATAGATTCGTCACTTTCTACCACATGCAGTTTCTGTTCACACAAGTTGGATCTATTTCATACTGCATCTCATAATATGCCTAGTATGTTCACTTATGCTTCACAAAGTAGTTAGATTCCTCACTTGTACTGATTCGTGGATTCGTACAAATCTGGAACCAACTCCTTATCTATGAGTGAATGTCTTCGCACGATGAGGTCAATGTCCTCTAAACTGATTTATCTTCAAAATCTTCTGAGAATGCATATGACCTCTTCCCCTTCCCTCGCACCTTAATGCTGTCACAGGTACATGTCCGTGGGAGAATCCCTTGGTTCTCATAGTCTGCATTCATTTGCAGAATTCTTACAGCATCATATAAATTCTCCCGAAGCCAGTTCTTGTTTGTCCAGCAAGCGAAAGCCTTTGAAGCCTTTGAACGTATTGAAGCCATTCAGTTTAAAGTTCATGGCTGCAGAGAAATCAACAAGGAAGGGTGGCAGAAAGCGTCGAGGTGAAACATCAAGAGATCTGCCCGATGACCTCTCAGAGCTATACAAGACAGATCCAGAAGAGGATTACAATCAGCGCAAGACACGAATCCAATGGATTCGATGATATTGGGCAGAACAGTGGTTCAAGTACAGGTTTGTTACCAAGGAATATGCTGAGAAGAATACCATCAAGCGACCATGGGGAGACATCCAATACAGAAATCTTCAACCCAGGTCCAGAGATGAAGCCATTGAACAAGGTTTCTATCCCTGCATGGTCCGTGGACCATAGCCTGCGGATGCTGACCCATCGTCATTTCTATGGTGTCGTGATGACAATCTATTCAAGCGCAACTGCCAGTTTTCCCAGAATTCGGCAAAGCAGAACAAGAAGTCATTGGGACTAGACTTCAACCCTGGTCCCTCTGCTCCCCGTGCCGATGGCACCCGCGAAGCTGAACCCAATCTTGTTGGGCCCTTCTACAACCTGGACGGTCTTATCACTCATATCATGGTTCAAGGGACAGCCGTGGATGAGCCTGTAGATGACGCTGAATCTGATGAAGCGCCTGCACCGCCGAAGCCAAAGAAACTGAAGCAGCCTAAAGCTTCAAAGCCTGCCTCAGCACCAAAAATATCACGAGCGAAGCCACTGGCTACTGCACCTCCTGAAGACAGTCTGCAGTCTGAAGATTTGTCACGCATCTCCAAGCCCTCGAAAGTCAAGATGCCTCTGCAACACACCAGCCAAGAACTGACTGCTGCTGCTATTCTGTGCAACGACGCCATTGATCTGTCCAGCGATGAAGATCTAGCAGATGACGCTCTTGAGCAACTAATCAAGAGCAAACAAGAAGATGAAATCTTCAATGATTTGCCTCTCTTTGACGTGTCAATCATCCATAACTTCATTGATGAGTGGTTTGACACGCCCAACCTCAGCTTTGAAGATTTGCAACTTCCGATTGGCCTCAGTGTTGCCTTCCATGGCGCCATTGCTTCAGAGCTAGCTTTAGCTCAGCGCATCGTTGAACTGAAGCAAAAGATCGACTTTGAGAAAGCTCAGTTCAAGAAGCATATGGCCAAGCTCAGTGTGCAAGAGGTCAAGAACTTCAAGATCATGCTGCATGAGCTCAAAGAAGCCTTTCTCAAGAAGCGTGAAGAAGCTCAAGGTTCTCGTGAGCGCATGAAGAGCCTGGCTGACAAGTGTGTGCAAGCCTACAATGAGGCTTAGAAGCGCAAGGCCCTCGGTCGCTGAGGGAGTCCTGGATTAGGGGGTGTTCGGGTAGCCGGACTATACCTTCAGCCGAACTCCAGGACTATGAAGATACAAGATTGAAGACTTTGTCCCGTGTCCGGAGGGGACTTTCCTTGGCGTGGAAGGCAAGCTTGGCTGTGCAGATATTCAAGATCTCCTACCATTGTAACCGACTTTGTGTAACCCTAACCCTCTCCGGTGTCTATATAAACTGAAGGGTTTTAGTCCGTAGGACAACTTCATCATACAACAATCATACCATAGGCTAGCTTCTAGGGTTTAGCCTCCTTGATCTCGTGGTAGATCTACTCTTGTACTACCCATATCATCAATATTAATCAAGTAGGACGTAGGGTTTTACCTCCATCTAGAGGGCCCGAACCTGGGTAAAACATTGTGTCCCTTGTCTCCTGTTACCATCCGGCATAGACACACAGTTCAGGACCCCCTACCCGAGATCCGCCGGTTTTGACACCGACATTGGTGCTTTCATTCAGAGTTCCTCTGTGTCGTCGCTTTCAGGCCCGATGGCTTCTTCGATCATCAACCATGATGCAGTCCAGGGTGAGACTTTTCTCCCCGGACAGATCTTCGTCTTCGGTGGCTTCGCACTGCGGGCTAACTCGCTTGGTCACCTTGAGCAGATCGAAAGTTACGCCCCTGGCCATCAGGTCAGGTTTGGAAGCCTAAACTACACGGCTGACATCCGTGGGGACTTGATCTTTGACGGATTCGAGCCACAGCCAAGCGTGCCGCACTGTCTCGATGGGCATGATATAGCTCTGCCGCCGAACAGCGCCTTGGAGGCCGCACACGCATCGGTTCTGACCATTGATTCGGAGCCCACTGCGCAATCGAGGATCAGCGGTTGGACGCTACCTCAGGGGCTGCGATCTCAGAGGCGATCGAGCCAAACTCCAGCCCCGCACTCCGCATGGCCTGTGACTCCGAGGAGCCGGATTCTCTCCGAACTCCGAGCCCCCCGCGCCCCCGCCGATCGAATCCGATTGGGCACCGATAATGGAGTTCACTGCCGCGGACATCTTTCAGCACTCGCCCTTCGGCGACATCCTGAATTCTCTAAAGTCTCTCTCTTTATCAGGAGAGCCCTGGCCGGACTACGTTCAGCAAGGTTGGGATACGGACGATGAAGAAATTCAAAACCCACCCACCACCCACTTTGTAGCCACTGTCGATGACTTAACCGACATGCTCGACTTCGACTCTGAAGACATCGACGGTATGAACGACGATGCAGGAGACAACCAAGAACCAACGCCTATAGGGCATTGGACAGCCACCTCATCTCACGATGTGTACATGGTGGATACCCCTAAAGGAAGCAACAACGAGGAAAATGGGGAGGGGGATCGATCTCTCGAAAAACAATCAAAGCGTCGGCGTAAACGCCGACCTAAGCCCCACCTCGATAAAGACCCAGCCATAGAGCAGGATGAGCCGGTAGACGACGAGCATGCCTTAGAACAATCGTCCCAACAAGACAACTCGGATAGAGAAACCGAACATTCCTCCCCCGGCAAAAATGGCATTCCGGACGACCCTACGCCGGACAAGCCCACGAAGCACAATAACCTCCACAAACAGCTCGTTGCAACCGCACGCAGCCTGAAAAAGCAGAAGCAGAAGCTAAAGACTGCGGAAGATGCACTCAGGATCAGATGGAGTAAAGTAATCAATACCACAGACAAATACGGCGGCGGCCGCCGCACTAAAAGCTATCCGAGGAGAAAACTACTGCCTGAATTTGACGAGGAGGCCTTAGAGCCCTCGCATTCAAAAAGGAAGAAAGCCACACGGTCGGATAGACGACCCCAGGGCCAGCTTAAAGCGGCAAGTAGCGCCGCACTTAAGCCGGTATGCGACCCACTTAAGGATTCACATTATGGCCCAGCCAGGTCCACTTACGGGCCAAGAAAGCAAGCTCTCGTAAGCAATGCAATAAAGCCATTATCAAAATACGGCACACCCAAATATAGGGGTGCCGCACACCCCCTATGTTTCACCGATGAGGTCCTGGATTATGAATTTCCAGCGGGATTCAAACCCGTAAACATAGAGGCATATGATGGAACAACAGACCCTGGAGTCTGGATCGAGGATTATATCCTCCACATACATATGGCTCGAGGAGATGACCTCCACGCAATAAAATACTTACCCCTCAAGCTTAAAGGGCCAGCCTGGCATTGGCTTAAAAGCCTTCCTAAAAACACAATCGGAAGTTGGGAAGAGCTCGAGGACGCTTTCCGAGCAAATTTTCAAGGGACCTATGTCCGCCCTCCGGATGCAGACGATCTTAGTCACATAACTCAACAGCCCGGAGAGTCAGCTCGGCAATTCTGGAATAGATTTCTTACTAAAAAGAATCAGATAGTCGACTATCCGGACGCTGAAGCCTTAGCATCTTTCAGGCATAATGTCCGAGACGAATGGCTCGCCAGACACCTCGGCCAAGAAAAGCCAAGAACAATGGCCGCACTAACAAGAATCATGACCCGCTTTTGCGCAGGAGAGGATAGCTGGTTGGCAAGATGCAGCACTAGCGACCCAAGTACATCTGAAACTAGGGATGGAAACGGAAAACCGCGACGCAATAAGGACCGTCGCCGGACTAAGGAAAAAAGTCTGAAGAGCACGGCAGTTAACGCCGGATTCAAAAGCTCACGACAGAATCAGAAAAAGCCGCCCCTCCAAGATAACAGGTACGACCTATCCAACCTAAACAAAATCTTGGATAGGATATGTCAAATACACAGCACTCCCGGAAAGCCTGCTAACCATACCCACAGAGATTGTTGGGTTTTCAAACAATCCGGCAGACTCAACGCCGAACACAAGGGGCTCGATACACCAAGCGAAGACGAGGACGAACCCCAAAAGCAGAGTACCGGGAAACAAAAAATTTCCCACAAGAAGTAAAAACAGTAAACTTATTCCATATAACAAAACGTGCGGCGCCCATAAAGGTACGCGCCCCACGGTCTATCCCAAAGGAATCCCGCCACTGGTTGTCAAAACCAATCATCTTCGATCATCTGGATTATTCTAGAAGTATCAGGAACCCAGGCTGGACTGCCCTGGTACTCGATCCAATAATTGGCGGACTCCAATTTTCAAATGTCCTTATGGACGGTGACAGCGGACTCAACCTGATATATCAGGACTCAATCCGCCACATGGGGATCGACCCAAAAAGAATTCGCCACAGCAAAACCTCCTTTCAAGGAGTAACGCCAGGTCCGGACACCCATTGCATGGGTTTTCTCCGACTCGAGGTTATTTTCGGCTCTACCGATAACTTCCGTCACGAAAAGCTGACTTTCCACATCGTCCCATTCTCAAGTCGCTATCAAGCACTTCTGGGACGCGAAGCTTTCGCCCGCTTTAACGCAATACCGCATTATGCATCTCTTACGCTTAAGATGCCCGGTCCACGTGGCATCATCTCCTTAACGGGGAAGCAGTAAGGGCGCCTCCCCCAAGCGGAGGATTGTGCGGCCGCTTTAACAGCCCCACAATACAATGGCTTCACCAGCCAGAACATCGGAATAGGTCATGAAGACCACGGGCATGGATAGACGAGTCCGGCACAAAAGTATCGTTGATAAAGGCTTAGTGGCCATATACCCCTGCACTAGGGGCTTCACACGTATAAAATAAGAGACAATAAAGCTCAATTTTCCATATTTTACTTTACACTTTGTTTATTTCATATAACTTTTGTTCGGCACGCCCCTTTTTCAACTTAGTTGCTCTCTTTTTTACAGATGAACGTCGTGCTGCGCCCGTCCAGGATACGGCACAACGGAGACACAGGCGCAGACGTGCAGTAGGGACCCGTTCCAAGGATTCTTTTCAGATTAAGACCCTGCGCAAACCTTTTTTACTGTCTCTTGTTGATACACATCCCCTGGTTCTATGACCAAGGAGGAGGCTGGCGTCTTGGCATGTGGCCACGTCAGAATTCTTGCGCGTACTTAGGGAGTGTTCGGCGTCGCGAGTTAGGCCTTATATGCATCAGCTCCGAGTCATGATTTTGGTCAAATGTTGGGTTGCCCGGCTCCTGTGTTCGGCCGCCTTACGTTCCGCTCTATCGGCTAAGGCGGCACCATGAGAACTACTGCGATTGTGCCCTGGTTCGGCCAGGCGAGCACCTCAGTAGAGAAAGCCAAAAACTGACTGTCATGATATGGCGTGAGACTGGTCAACCACTCGATGACTCTCCGGAATCTTTAGGATTCCCCCGCATTAACAAAGGGCCGTTTCCCGGCCAGGCACATACGCGCCCCGAATTCGGGCGAGCGCAGTCGCCACCAGGGGCTATCTAAATAGTCCCATTGTCAAGCTCCAATGGCTAAGTGAAAGTGTTAAAGCATTATAGTCCGGTTGCCTAGCTCACTGCGCTATCACCTCCTTTGTAGGACTAAGACGTTGGATTAAGTGTGAAAATGCGCCTTCTGTGAGCACCCCCGCACTATGTGCGTGGGGGCTGAAGCCAACGACTGCCATCTTTCAGATTTTGTATGTATATCTTAAAACGGCCGCACAGGAGGTGTTCCACATACTTGCAGGCACAAGTATAAAAGGCTACTACAATTCATCAAAATATTGCTTCATAATTACATATGCTATCAGAACATAGCATCCTTCGAGCAACGCGTCTCTATTACACGAGCGCCTTCAAGGACTTCCTGAAAATAGTGCTCGGAGGGTACTCGGCTTTGGTCCGAATCTCGGGATGCAACAACGGTGGTCTCCATCTCTGCCCAGTATGTCTTGACACGGGCGAGAGCCATCCGTGGGCCCTCTATGCATGCTGGCCTCTTCATCGCATCGATACGTGGCACCGCGCCAAGGAATTGCTGCACCAAGCCAAAATAACTCTTCGGCTCCGATCTCCCCGGCCACAGATAACCCATGACGTACTTCATGGCGAATCCGGACAATCTATTCAGTTCGGCCCATTGAGCCAGACGATCGTCCACTGCCAGTGGATGCTCTGGATTGTGGAACTGCGACCAGAAAAGCCTTTCCACCTCGCAATCTTCTTGATCTCGAAAGTGTTCGGTCGCATCAGCAGCACTCGCTGCCAAATCCAGATAGGTGTCCTTCGCACTCCACATCCGGTCCAACGGAGCAAACTTCGGATCGCCAAACTTCCTCCGCAGCATAAAGGGCTTTCCAGCCGCAATCTGTCCGGCCTGACGCAGCTCCTCCTTCGCAGCTCTCATCGCAGAGCGAGCGTCCTTGGCATCAACAACGGCCTTCTCTAAGTCCGTTTGTCTCGCTCGGTCTTCTTTCTCAAGAGACTTGCAACGGTCAGCAGCGCTTTTTAACTTCACGGCCATCTCGGCCATCTCCTTCTTGCTTCGGCAGTGAAGAGCCTGTTTGGCTCTCAGCTCTTCAAGTGCCTTCTCGGCAGCCGCATCACTTGTCCTGCCTTGTTCCTTATCTCGGGCAAGTTCCTCTCGGAGACTCTCCACGGCGGCCGCACCATCTGCGTCAAGCACACACATTGTAAGATACTGGCATAAAAGCTCCTCTTACCAGATGCTGCCCGAGGAATTGCATACCTTGAGCATCATCAAGTCACTCATTGACGAGCGCGATGTCGGCATCTGCCATGTCAAGTTGCCGCTTTAGTTCGGCAAAATCATCAGTTCGGCTCGATTCCGGACACTTCGCCACCTATATACAAAGGCGAAAATTAGACCTGGGGTTATGATCCTCTGCGCGCCATCAATTTTGACACCGCACAGAGTCTCAGGGGCAACTATCTACACAGGGCGCATCTTGTTTATGCGCAACTGACAAAGAAGTACATTATCAAACGTACCTCAAAACCCGTCAGCAAACTTTTGACGGCCTCGTGCAATCCGCTTTCCGCGGACGAAATCCTTCCAATCACCGTACCCATCAATGCACGGTGCTCCTCTGAGATAGAAGCTCGCCCCAGCAGAATCATCAGCTCCTCCGACCGCGCACCAGACGGTGCCGGACTCGTCCTATGACCTCCATCGAAGGCAGGACGCGGAGAACCTTGGGGGGCCATATGGCTACCTTCCGCCCCTACCGGATTCGGAGAAACCCTCCGCGACAACACCTCAGGGTCACCTGCCTCGCTAGGCGGTATGGCAGGGGGAGGCGTTCCACTCTCTATCATCTCCGAAAGAAGATCCCCCGAAGACGAGCTCTGCTGAGAAGGGCTGAGGTCCGAGCTTCAAGGTAAAATATCGGTTAATCTTCTTAGATAAAAAGTAAGGATTTCTCTCATCCCTCTAAAGGAAAATCTTTCTCTACTTACGGCTCGCTGGAGGGCTGATCCCTTTGGGGGCGTAGTTCGGCCAAGGATCTCCCCGACGCCGGACCCTCTGACGAGGACTTCTTCCCCCGCTTTGAGGCCTTGGTCTCCGGGTCGTCAGAGGCGGCCCTCTTCTTCCCCCTAGGAGAGGAATTGTCGGTTCCTCCCTTCGGAGCAGCCTCCTTCGAGGAGGCCATAGTTTCCTTGTCCTCCCCCTCACTTCCCTCCAAAGGCACGATCTTCAACATCTTGACTAGCACGGGATCTGGCCTGGTCTCAGGAAGGGGAGCCGGACACCTGATCAGCTTCGCCTTTGCTACCCACTCCTGTTTAAAAGGACAGCTCTTTTAGGGGCGAGTTTATGACAATTTTATGGATAGTGAGTCCGGGCACAAGGTTACTTACTTGAGTATCCGGGTGATTGCAGCTTAAACCTGCGTCCTCGGTCAAATCCGGACACATTGCTTGTGATCCGAAGAACATTTTATACATCTCCACGGGCGTTGTGCCCATAAAATGCTGGAGAGCTCGTGGTCCCTCCGGATTAAAATGTTCCGCGAATTAGCATGACCTGCGTCACCTTGACCAGGTTGAGGTCTCTTTCTAAGAGATCCCTAATGCGGCCCTACAACAGGGGCATGTCTTTGGATAACCCCCAATCTAATCCTTTGTTGACCCATGACGCTAACTGTGGTGGGGGACCCGAGCGAAAGGCAGGAGGCGCCACCCACTTGGCGCTCCTGGGAGCGGTGATATAGAACCACTCTCGTTGCCACAAGCCGAGCTCCTCTTGAAAGGAGCCCTCGGGCGATGGAGCATCAGCATTCTTACTTATGACATCACCTCCGCACTTTGCGTGCCGTCCCTCGATCATCTTTGGCTCCACTCCAAAAGTCTTGAGCCATAATCCGAAGTGAGGAGTAACACGGAGGAACTCTTCGCACACAACGATGAATGAGGAAATGTGGAGGATGGACTCCGGAGCTAGGTCATGAAATTCCAGCCCATAATAGAACATCAGCCCCCTCACGAAGGGATCCATCGGGAAGCCTAAACCCCGAAGGAAGTGAGACATGAACACTACGCTCTCACCAGGCTAGGGACTGGGAATAGCATGCCTTTGAGCAGGCAACCTATGTGAAATTTCGGCGGTCAAAAACTTAGCCTCCCTCAACCTTAGCACGTCCTCCTCCATGACGGAGGAGGGCATCCATCGGCCCTGAAGGTCGGAACTGGACATTGTCGAAGGTCCGAAGCGCCTGGAATCTGGAGCCTAGGGTGTTGGAACTCGAGGCGATAGGCGAAATTGTTTTGAGATTGGAGAAAAGGAGTAAGGCCTTGGTCTCTTTATAAGAGGTTGAATACCAGGAGCCCTCCCCGTAACCGTTTGGGACTCGCCTTTAATCAAGAAAACATGTTAACGGGCACGATTGGGTTACCCACGTCCGTATTGATGAGAATCCCATAAATAAAGGGGACACGGTCTCTGCTTTGACAAGACGTGCCAAGGAAACCGCCTCGCAAAACACGCTGAGGTGGAGAAGTGAAAACGATTTGAATAAAGGCTTGGCCGTAGTGTGATGTCACGCTGCGGAATACGTCAGCAGATTAGATTGGTGTTAATATTATTCTCTCTACGGCAATACGTGGAAGCTTATTTTGCAGAGTCGGACACTACTCTTGGTGTTTACAAAACTTTTATGAAGAATTTGGAGGAGGAACCCGCCTTGCAATGCCGAAGACAATCTGCGCGCCGGACTCGTCGTCATTGAAGCCTGGTTCAGGGGCTACTGAGGGAGTCCTGGATTAGGTGGTGTTCGGGTAGCCGGACTATACCTTCAGCCGAACTCCAGGACTATGAAGATACAAGATTGAAGACTTCGTCCCGTGTCCGGAGGGGACTTTCCTTGGCGTGGAAGGCAAGCTTGGCGGTGCGGATATTCAAGATCTCCTACCATTGTAACCGACTTTGTGTAACCCTAACCCTCTCCGGTGTCTATATAAACCGGAGGGTTTTAGTCCGTAGGACGACTTCATCATACAACAATCATACCATAGGCTAGCTTCTAGGGTTTAGCCTCCTTGATCTCATGGTAGATCTACTCTTGTACTACCCATATCATCAATATTAATCAAGCAGGACATAGGGTTTTACCTCCATCAAGAGGGCCCGAACCTGGGTAAAACATTGTGTCCCTTGTCTCCTGTTACCATCCGGCCTAGACGCATAGTTTGGGACCCCCTACCCGAGATCCGCCGGTTTTGACACCTACAGTCGTCCTGGCATCGACCCCAGGATGGCTACAAAGAAGAAGAAGATGCCCACTGTGGCCGAACCCGACGCACCAAGGCAGGAAGCTCATCCCATTGTCTTCCTAGCCAGCATGACTGGCTCGAAGCCAAAGGCCAGGTCAACCGCTTCAGAACTGAAGAAGACAAGGACTGCTGAGGTTGAAGCCAGAAAGAGGAAACATCCTGAAGCCTCTGATGCTGCTCCCTCCAAGAAGAAGCTGAAGACCAAGAAGGAACGGGCTGCTCCCACAGAGCCCTTAGTTGTTGAACCTATCTCAATGGTTCGCCCTGCATCTACACACCAGGAGCGCCAACTGATTGTCCATGAGCCTGCTTCCACAGAGGCTCATACAGCTGAAGACATTCCAGCAGTTGATCCCACCGCTGCTGAAGACATTGGTCCCCATGACAATGTTGAAGATGATGTAGTTCTTCCTCAGATCGAGCACCAACAGGTATCATCGCCTGTGCTTACGCACAGCGAACTCATCAGCATTGGTCTTCCTCTGACGCCAATTGCTCAGGATGCATCATGGGCTGATCACCCACAACAACAAGTCACACCACCCCGGCAGGAAGAAGAAGATGACTTTGAGGCCCAGCCAATTCCATCTCTAGAGGCGTCGCCAGCGTTACGCAGGCTTCGCAAAGGACCAAGGTCTCAAGTCCCTTTTTCGAGCGTTCCAGAAGGAGAAGTGCCCCACCAATCTATTGCACGTCAAGTGTTTCCAGATGCCACTCCTACTGTGAATGTCTCCGAGTCTGAGGCTAAAGCTGCTGAAGACATTCCGGCTGCATCAGCTGACGACACCCAAGAAGAAGAACATGTCCCTACTCCCCCAACTACTGAAGAAGCTGTTCTCGAGGAGAACGTGTCTGTGCCCGACCCTCCATCTCATCAAGTGGAGGTAGAAAATCTTGAGGCTGCCACCACCAACACAAATGAAGCCAATGACGTTGTCATGGCTGAAGCAAATGTAGAGCCTGCACCCATGCCAGAAGTCAATAAAGCCATTGATGCAACTGCTCCTTAAGCCTCTGTTGTGTAGCCCAACGCCTCTGCCACTGCTCCTGTTCCTGCACCTGCTGCTGGTCCTCAGTTTGATTATCATGTTGAGCACAGGCCTCAGGTACAGAAGCCAATGCCAAGATTGCCCAGGTTTCCAGGTCCTGCATCAGCACCTGGATCCTTTAATGTCAACGGCTTCAAAGCAGACAACACCTTCTTCAATAGCTCCAAGAACCCCTACTCAAGGGAAAGAATATCTTTTGATCGGTTCTGGAGCTATCCGCAGTGAAGTTATTACTCATGCATTCTGTACAATCAAGGTCGCATCTTCCCTCATATGCGTCTTGACACCGAAGCAATAACTGGTCTGCCCTGCTTGGAACAAGCTCTGGATTGCTTCAAAGAGGCTGGATTGTTTCCCTTCATCATCGATCAAGAGCACTGGAATGAAGAGTTGCTGCTCCAATTTTATGCCACTCTTCACATTCGAGGCTACAACAGAGATCCGAAGACTTGGGTCCTTGAGTGGATGACTGGAAATGTTCATCATGAAGCCAAAGCCTTTGATATCATTGAGCTCACTAGTCTGCCCACTCCTGGAGATCTCTATGAACCTGGCTGTCAGCTTCATAGTGAAGCTATGGAGAGCATCTTTCAGAAGCCTGAACCGAACATGAGTCAGATGCTCAGTATGATGAAGCCTTTGCCTCCAGATGCTGCATATCCTAAGGAGTTCTTTGTTGAAGACCTTGAGTATCTGCCACGGACTATCTATCACATTATAAGGCGAACTCTCTGGCCCATCAAAGGACATTCTCCACATGCAAAGCTGGAAGGTGCAATGAAGACTTTGGTCTTCTATATTCTTCACGGAAAATGCTTCAATGCACAAGACTTCTTCATCCGCCAACTTGCTGCATCAGGATCTGATCTTTTTGGCTTGAAGTTCTATGCTCCATGGATAATGCGGCTGATTAAACTCCACTCAGCTATCTCATATCAGCCATCTACTCGCAATCATCGGATCTTTCTGCCTGATGTGGATATGTCCGTTGAAGCCATTTATCCAGAGCCTGCCAAGGAGCCTCTTAGTCTTCATAATGCGGAGCATCAAAGTTTCTCTCAGAACATTGAAGGAGTTGAAGCAGTCACTCGTGTTTATCCTCTGGCTGGTACTACACGTGCACCTCATCGTGCCCTCACTGAAGCCACTAAAAGCACCATTGCCCAACGGCCCAAGAAGCGATCTCGTGTTCTCAATGACCGAGAGCTTATAGTAGCTCTTCATCAGAAACAGGATAGGCATCATGACTGGCTGAAGCACCAAATGCAAAGCCTCTTGGTGGATGTCAACTGCATTCGAAATCTTGCCACCAAGAATGCCTTTGTTGCCCATGAAACCTGTCGGCGTACATGGAAAGGGCTGACGCTTATGTGTTCTGAGGATGATCTTCAAGAGGATGGATTCTCTGAACCTTTCAAGTTTGACTCCACACCTCCCCGAAGGACTATGCTGCGACGGACTCCATCTCTTGAAAACTCTGAGTTCTCTTCCTCTGCGGCAACTGTGAATGCCAGAGTGATCGAGGACGAAGATGATGCCACTTCACCACCCCCTACTTCTGCACGCATCGACACTGCTCTGAGTTCTTCTGCACCACCAAACACCACCGACGACCTTGCTGCTTCATCTACTCCTCATGGGAACGAGTAGATGCTCTATGTCTTCAAACCTTTTTGGTCCTTACTGACAAAAGGGGGAGAAGCATATGAGTTTGACAGTCTTCAAGCGGGTCCATATGGGCGGTTATTTTATGTTTTGCCTAGTGTTTACAACTCTCGTTTTGATACATTTGGTTCTTTGAGTTGTAACACTTAAACTCGATGGTCGTCTGCTACTTTTTTGCTATTCTGTGATGCGATGATAAATTCCGCATGTGCGACGATAAATTCCACACTTAGATCATCTTGCAGACGTCCATTTTTCATTATGCATGTCATTTTCTTCACATACTTTTCATGCATGATAAATTGTCATCATAAGTTGAAGAGGATCTCCACAAGTACAACCTGCCATGTGCATTTGCATTCCAAAAGCAAATTACTTATATGCACATCTTCAGGGGGAGCCCTTGCAACTTATGAAGACAATTCCTTATCCTTTACAATTTCACATATTATATTCCCCGTTGAAAACTTCAACTAGTTTGTCATCAATCACCAAAAAGGGGGAGATTGTAAGTGCATCTAGTGCCACCCCTAGTTGGTTTTGGAGTATTGACGACAAACCTAGTTGAGGGACTAATGTGTTTGTGAGAATTGCAGGATAACACAGGTAGAAGTCCCTCATTGATTCGGTTTTCCTACCAGAGATGACCCCTAAAAATGCATGAAGACATTGAAGTCAAAGGTGGTATGTGAAGACATTCACATTGAAGACTATGACAAGAGAAGACATCGCATGAAGACTATGGAGCGCGAAGACTTAGATCTTTCGTAGTTCTTTTTCTTCTTTGTTGAGTCATAGGAACCACCGTACTGTTAAGTGGGGTCCAAGAGAACCAGTCAGAATGACTGAAGTGATGCTTAACCAAAATCCTATGTCTTCGAGTGAAGACTATGAGAGCGAATCTTGTTCAGAGTTGGACAAGTCAGCTTTTCTTGTAGCCCAAGTAAAGTTGCCATGTGTGTTTGAAATCTGACCGTTGGAACACGTGTCAGTTCCATAGTGACCCAGGGTCATTTCGGACAAATCAGGTCGGGTTGCCTAGTGGCTATAAATAGCCCACCCCCTACAACCATAAACGGTTGGCTGCTCAGCGTTAAAGTATGGCTTTTGTCGTTTGAGAGCAACCCACCTCGAAGCCTTTGAGAGAGAATTCCTTGAGAGGATAAAGCCCTAACCACCCAGAGCCAAAGAGTGTTAGGCATCACCTAAGTTTTCTTGTCTGTGTGATCTGAAGACTTATTACACTTGAGGACTGTGAATCCTCCAGCCGGTTAGGCATCGCATTCTGAGCATCCAAGAGTCATTGTGGATCGCAGGTGAATGAAGTCTGTGAAGGTTTGGAAGTCTACCTTGAAGACTTACCAGAGTGATTGGGCGAGGACTGGGTGTCCTTAGCTCAAGGGGAATAAGGTGAAGACGAGGTCTTCTGAGTTGAATCTCAGCCTCCCTAACCAGACGTACAGTTGTCACAGCAACTGGAACTGGTCCAACAAATCATTTTCTTCAATGAGTCACTGGTTTCATCCTTCCCTTCCCTTTACTTACTATTGGTTCTTGTGAAGTCATTGTACGATAGCATCACCATTCGACTTCACTAAGTGATTACGTGTACCGATTGGCTTCTCAATATCTTCCTACCTGATCCTTACTGCCTAGCTGCTATTAGTCATTGTGCTTTCACTTCATTGAATACGTGACTATGGTTTGCCTAGTGTAGTCTACCTTCCGCTGCATGGTAATAGGTTTATTTCTATCGTTTGTCTTCGAAACTTACATGTTTTGAAGACTTTCATAAAAATCGCCTATTCACCCCCCTCTAGTCGATCACTAGCACTTTCAATAGAGATATATCAAGACGCTTGACAAGTTTTTTCAATGAGTACATACCTTGACAAGATTTTGAAGTAGTTCAAAATGGAACAATTACAGAAGGAGTTCTTGCCTATGTTGCAAGGTGTGAAGTTGAGTAAAGATTCAAAACCCGACCACAACAGAAAATAGAAAGAGAATGAAAAGTCATTCTCTATGCCTCAGTCATAGGTTCTATAAAGTATGCTATGCTGTTTACCAGTCATATTGTATACTTTAGCATGTTTCTGGCAAGGGAGTACAATAATGATCTAGGAGTAGATCACTGGACAATGGTCAAAATTATCCTTAGAGGACTAAGGAAATATTTCTCGGTTATGGAGGTGATAAAAGAGTTCGTCGTAAAGAGTTACGTCAATGCAAGCTTTTTACATCGATCTAGATGACTCTAAGACTCGACCTGGATACATATTGAAAGTGGGAGCAATTAGCTAGAGTAGCTCAATGCAGAGCATTGTAGACATTGAAATTTGCGAAATACATACGGATCTGAATGTTGCAGACCCATAGACTAAACTTCTCTCACAAGAAAAACATGATCACTCTTTGGGTGTTAATCACATAGCGATGTGAACTAGATTATTGACTCTAGTGCAAGTGGGAGACTGAAGGAAATATGCCCTAGAGGCACTAATAAAGTTATTATTTATTTCCTTATATCATGATAAATGTTTATTATTCATGCTAGAATTGCATTAAACTGAAAACATTAGTACATGTGTGAATACACAGACAAAGCAAAGTGTCAATAGTATGCCTCTACTTGACTAGCTCGTTGAATCAAAGATGGTTAAGTTTCCTAGCCATAGACATGAGTTGTCATTTGATTAACAGGATCACATCATTAGAGAATGATGTGATTGACTTGACCCATCCGTTAGCTTAGCACGATGATCGTTTAGTTTGTTGCTATTGCTTTCTTCATGACTTATACATGTTCCTATGACTATGATATTATGCAACTCCTGATTACTGGAGGAACACTTTGTGTGCTACCAAACGTCACAACATAACTGGGTGATTATAAAGGTGCTCTACGGGTGTACTCCATGGTACTTGTTGAGTTGGCATAGATCGATTAGGATTTGTCACTCCGATTGTCAGAGAGGTATTCTGGGCCCTCTCGGTAATGCACATCATATATAGCCTTGCAAGCAATGCAACTAATGAGTTAGCTGGGGGATAATGCATTATGGAATGAGTAAAGAGACTTGCCGGTAATGAGATTGAGCTCGGTATTGAGATACCGGCGATCGAATCTCGCGCAAGTAACATACCGATGACAAAGGGAACAACGTATGTTGTTATGCGATTTGACCGATAAAGATCTTCGTAGAATATGTAGGGGCCAATATGAACATCCAGGTTCCGCTATTGGTTATTGACCGGAGACATGTCTCGGTCATGTCTACATAGTTCTCGAACCCGTAGGGTCCGCACGCTTAACGTTCAGTGACGATCGATATTATGAGTTTATGTGATTTGATGTACCGAAGGTAGTTGGAAGTCCCCAATGAGATCGGGGACATGACGAGGAGTCTCGAAATGGTCGAGACATAAAGATCGATATATTGGATGACTATATTCTGACATCGGAAAGGTTCCGAGTGATTTAGGAATTTTTCGGAGTACTGGGGAGTTACGGGAATACGAGGAAGAAGTATTGGGTTTCATGGGCCAAGAGGTGGAAGAGAGGAGGCAGGGCGCACGCCCCCCTAGCTCAAACCGAATTGGACTAGGGGGTCGTCCCCCCTTTCCTCCTTTCGTTCCTTCTCCCTCTCCTCCTCCTAGTAGGAGTAGGACTCCCCAGTCCTACTCCTACTAGGAGGAGGACTCCTCCTCCTGGCGCGCCCTGCAAGGGCCGGCCGGCCTCCCTCCTTGCTCCTTTATATACGGGGGCAGGGGGCACCCTAGAACACACAAGTTGATTGTTCCAAGCCGTGTGCGGTGCGGTGCCCCCTTCCACCATAATCCACCTCGATCATATCGTAGCGGTGCTTAGGCGAAGCCCTGCGTCGGTAGCAACATCATCACCGTCATCACGCCGTCGTGCTGACGGAACTGTCCCGTGAAGCTCTGCTAGATCGGAGTTCGTGGGACGTCATCGAGTTGAACGTGTGCTGAACTCGGAGGTGCCATGCCTTTGGTACTTGGATCGGTCAGATCGTGAAGACGTCCGACTACATCAACCGCGTTCTCATAACGCTTCCGCTTACGGTCTATGAGGGTACGTAGACGATACTCTCCCATCTCATTGCTGTGCATCACCATGATCTTGCGTGTGCGTAGGATTTTTTTTGAAATTACTACGTTCCCCAACAGATCATGGTGTCATGCTGGTGAGGATAGAGATCATGACAGTACTTTGGAGATGGAGATCAAAGGCGCAAGATGATCATGGCCATATCATGTCACATATTTTGATTGCACGTGATGTTTATCCTTTATGCATCTTATTTTGCTTAGTTCGGCAGTAGCATTATAAGATGATCTCTCACTAAATTTCAAGGTACAAGTGTTCTCCCTGAGTATGCACCGTTGCAAAAGTTCGTCGTGCTGAGACACCACATGATGATCGGGTGTGATAAGCTCAATGTTCTTGTACAACGAGTGCAAGCCAGTTTTGCACACGTAGAATACTCAGGTTAAACTTGATGAGCCTAGCATATACAGATATGGCCTCGGAACACTAAGACCGAAAGGTCGAGCGTGAATCATATAGTAGATATGATCAACATAGTGACGTTCACCATTGAAAACTACTCCATTTCACG
Source organism: Triticum urartu (assembly GCF_003073215.2). Lineage (NCBI taxonomy): Eukaryota > Viridiplantae > Streptophyta > Magnoliopsida > Poales > Poaceae > Triticum > Triticum urartu. Next base: position 119,020,984 of record NC_053025.1, read on the forward strand.
TGATGATTGGTTATGGTTTAGTTGAATTGGATCACGTGATCACTTATATGATTAGAGGGATGTCTATCTAAGTGGGATTTCTTAAGTAATATGATTAACTGAACATTAATTTATCATGAACTTAGTACCTGATAGTATTTGTATATCTATTTTGTAGATCAATTGCTCGCGTATAGCTTTCCCATTTTATTTATGATATGTTCCTAGAGAAAATTAAGTTGAAAGATGTTAGTAGCAATGAAGCGGATTGGATCCGTGATCTGAGGATTATCCTCATTGCTGCACAGAAGGATTATGTCCTTGATGCACCGTTAGGTGATAGACCGATTACAGGAGCAGATGCAGACATTATGAACATTTGGCGAGCTCGATAGGATGACTACTTGATAGTTTAGTGCACCATGATTTACGACTTAGAATCGGGGCTTCAAAGATAGTGATTGACAGAGTTCTCTAGTCACTATCACCAAGTTACTGGAACTTCATGATGAACTATAATATGCAAGGGATAACGGAAACGATTCCCAAGCTCTTCGTGATGCTGAAATCCACTAAGATAGAAATCAAGAAAAGCATCAAGTGTTGATGGTTGACAAGACCACTAGTTTCCAGAAAAGGGCAAAGGGAAGAAGGGGAACTTCAAGAAGAATGACAAGCAAGTTGTTTCTCAAGTGAAGAAGCCCAAGTCTAGACCTAAGCCTGAGACTAAGTGCTTCTACTGCAAAGGGACTGGTCAACTGAAGCAGAACTGCCCTAGATACTTGGTGGATAAGAAGGATGGCAAAGTGAAAAAAGGTATATTAGATATACATGTTATTGATGTGTAGTTTACTAGTGTTTATAGCAACCCCTCGGCATTTGATACTGGTTCAGTTGCTAAGAGTAGTAACTCAAAATGGGAGTTTTAGAATGAAGAGAAATTAGTTAAGGGCGAGGTGACGATGTGTGTTGGAAGTAGTTCGAAGATTGATATGATCATCATCACACACTCCCTATACTTTCGGGATTAGTGTTGAATCTAAATAAGTGTTATTTGGTGTTTGTATTGCGCATGAATACGATTTTATCATGTTTATTGCAATACAGTTATTCATTTAAGTTAGAGAATAATTGTTATTCTGTTTACATGAATAAAACCTTCTATGGTCATACACCCAATGAAAATGGTTTGTTGGATCTCGATCGTAGTGATACACATATTCATAATGTTGAAGCCAAAAGATGCAGAGTTGATAATGATAGTGCAACTTATTTGTGGCACTGCCGTTTAGGTCATATTGGTGTAAAGCGCATGAAGAAACTCCATTCTGATGGATTTTTGGAATCACTTGATTATGAATCACTTGGTACTTGCGAACCATGCCTCATGGGCAAGATGACTAAAATTCCGTTCTCCGGAACAATGGAGAAAGCAACAGATTTGTTGGAAATCATACATACTGATGTATGTGGTCTGATGAATATTGAGGCTCGCGGGGAATATCGTTATTTTCTCACCTTCACAGATGATTTGAGCAGATATGGGTATATCTACTTAATGAAACATGAATCTGAAACATTTGAAAAGTTCAAAGATTTTTAGAGTGAAGTGGAAAATCATCATAACAAGAAAATAAAGTTTCTATGATCTGATCGTGGAGGAGAATATTTGAGTTACGAGTTTGGTCTTCATTTGAAACAATGCGGAATAGTTTCGCAACTCACGCCACCTGGAATACCACATCGCAATGGTGTGTACGAACGTGGTACGATATGGTACGATCTATGATGTCTCTTACCGATTTACCACTATTGTTTTTGGTGTTATGCAATAGAGACAGCTACATTCACGTGAAATAGGGAACCATCTAAATCCGTTGAGACGACACCGTTTGAACTATGGTTTGGCAAGAAACCTAAGATGTAGTTTCTTAAAGTTTGGGGTTGCGATGCTTATGTGAAAAAGTTTCATCCTGATAAGCTCAAACCCAAATTGGAGAAATGTGTCTTCACAGGATACCCAAAGGAGACAGTTGGGTGCACCTTCTATCACAGATCCAAAGGCAAGACATTTGTTGCTAAGAATGGATCCTTTCTAGAGACGGAACTTCTCTCGAAAGAAGTGAGTGGGAGGTAAATGGCAGCAGTTCTCGTGAGCGCTAAAGTTTCTGTTTTTTACAGCAAGATATTAAGACTTTCCCCAAGTCTTCCCAACGGTTCTACTTGGCACAAACACTAATTAAACACAAAAAACACAACAAAAACAGAGGCTAGGTAAATTATTTATTACTAAACAGGAGCAAAAAGCAAGGAATAAAAATAAAATTGGGTTGCCTCCCAACAAGTGCTATCGTTTAACGCCCCTAGCTAGGCATAAAAAGCAAGGATAAATCTAGGCATTGCCATCTTTGGTAGGTAATTCTTCAATGAGGCATCTACCATTCTTAGGAATTTCTTTCTTTTTATTGATTATCAAACTTTTAGGCACAAGATTGAAAAAATCATTAGTAGCAAATGGTTCCTTAATGATAGCAAAAAATTAGGATGAATACTTATAGATTTGAGATCCATAGTTTCCTTACTAGAGGATTCACCCTTATTTTTAGGAACATACATAAGCTTGGCACTTTTAGTTGGAGGACTTGGAGTATTCTTTACGGAAGAAAAAGTGGTTCCCAAGTTGGTAATAATACCCTCAAGTTTATCGATTCTAGTGGAATCATGATTTATTCTTTCATTAACTATAGGTTCCTTCTCTTTAATATTTTTCAAAGTTACTCCTACTTTAGATCCATATTGGGTAATTTGGTTGTGGATCTTTTTATCCAAATTTTCAATTAAGTCTACAGTAGCAACCTTATTCTCAATAATTTCAAGTCTTTGCATTACATGCTCCAAAGTTAATATAGTTCCATTAACCAAAAGAGGGGGTGAGCCAAACAAATCTATCATAGCATTATAAGAATCAAAAGTATGGCCACCTAAGAAATTCCCTCCGGTAATGGTATCAAGGATATATCTATACCAAGGATTAGCACCTACATAAAAATTGCGGAGAAGAATGGAAGTAGATTGCTTCCTGGTAGATCTATTTTGAGCATTGCAAATTCTATACCAAGCATCTTTTAGATTTTCTCCCTCCCATTGTTTAAAATTTAGAACTTCATTCTCGGGATATAATGGAGAAGATAGAGGACTCGCCATAACGACAAGCAAACGGAAAATAGGCGAACAGAGAAAGAGAGGGAGGATAGAGAGAGAGGGCGAATAAAACGGCAAGGGTGAAGTGGGGGAGAGGAAAACGAGAGGCAAATGGCAAATAATGTAATGCGGGAGATAAGGGTATGTGATGGGTACTTGGTATGTTGACTTTTGCGTAGACTCCCCGGCAACGGCGCCATAAATCTTCTTGCTACCTCTTGAGCACTGCGTTGGATTTCCTTGAAGAGGAAAGGATGATGCAGCAAAGTAGCATAAGTATTTCCCTCAGTTTTTGAGAACCAAGGTATCAATCCAGTAGGAGGCTATGCGCGAGTCCCTCGTACCTGCACAAAACAAATAACTCCTTGCAACCAACACGATAAGGGGTTGTCAATCCCTTCATGGTCACTTACGAGAGTGAGATCTGATAGATATGATAGAATAATATTTTTGGTATTTTGTGATAAAGATGCAAAGTAAAATAAAAGCAAAGGAAATAACTAAGTATTGGAAGATTAATATGATGAAGATAGACCCGGGGGCCATAGGTTTCACTAGTGGCTTCTCTCAAGAGCATAAGTATTTTACGATGGGTGAACGAATTACTGTTGAGCAATTGACAGAATTGAGCATAGTTATGAGAATATCTAGGTATGATCATGTATATAGGCATCACGTCCTAGACAAGTAGACCGACTCCTGCCTGCATCTACTACTATTACTCCACTCATCGACCACTATCCAGCATGCATCTAGAGTATTGAGTTCACGAAAACAGAGTAATGCCTTAATCAAGATGACATGATGTAGAGGGATAAATTCATGCAATATGATAAAACCCATCTTGTTATCCTCGATGGCAACAATACAATACGTGCCTTGCTGCCCCTACTGTCACTGGGAAAGGACACCGCAAGATTGAACCCAAAGCTAAGCACTTCTCCCATTGCAAGAAAGATCAATCTAGTAGGCCAAACCAAACTGATAATTCAAAGAGACTTGCAAAGATAACCAATCATACATAAAATAATTCAGAGAAGATTCAAATATTGTTCATAGATAATCTTGATCATAAACCCACAATTCATCGGTCTCAACAAACACACCGCAAAAAGAAGATTACATCGAATAGATCTCAACAAGAGAGGGGGAGAACATTGTATCGAGATCCAAAAAGAGAGAAGAAGCCATCTAGCTAATAATTATGGACCCGAAGGTCTGAGGTAAACTACTCACACTTCATCGGAGAGGCTATGGTGTTGATGTAGAAGCCCTCCATGATGGATGCCCCCTCCGACGGAGCTCTGGAACAGGCCCCAAGAAGGGATCTCGTGGATACAGAAAGTTGCGGTGCTGGAATTAGGGTTTTGGCTCCATATCTGATCGTTTGGGGGTACGTAGGTATATATAGGAGGAAGGAGTACGTTGGTGGAGCAATAGGGGGCCCACGAGGGTGGAGGGCGCGCCTGGGGGGTAGGCGTGCCCCCTACCTCGTGGCCTCCTTGTTGGTTGCTTGACGTAGGGTCCAAGTCTCCTGGGTCTTATTCATTCCAAAAATCACGTTCCCGAAGGTTTCATTCCGTTTGGACTCCATTTGATAGTCCTTTTCTTCGAAACCCTAAAATAGGGAAAAAAAACAACAACTCTGGGCTGGGCCTCCGGTTAATAGGTTAGTCCCGATAATAATATAAAAGTGGATAATAAAGCCCAATAATGTCCAAAACTGTAGATAATATAGCATGGAGCAATCAAAAATTATAGATACGTTGGAGACGTATCAGGAGGAAAGTAGAACTTGATGAGGTAACTGTACCTGCTCCCTTATTGGAAAGTAGTTCATCACAGAAATCTGTTCATGTGAATCCTACACCAATTAGTGAGGAAGCTAATGATGATGATCATGTAACTTCAGATCAAGTTACTACCGAACCTCGTAGGTCAACCAGAGTGAGATCCACACCAGAGTGGTACGGTAATCCTGGTCTGGAAATCATGTTACTAGACCATGATGAACCTATAAACTATGAGGAAGTAATGATGAGCCCAAATTCCGCAAAATGGCTTGAGGCCATGAAAACTGAGATGGGATCCATGTATGAGAACAAACTGTGGACTTTGGTTGACTTGCCCGATGATCGGCAAGCCATAGAAAACAAATGGATCTTCAAGAGGAAGACAGACGCTGATAGTAGTGTTACCATCTACAAAGCTAGACTTGTGAAAAAAGGTTTTGACAAAGTTCAAGGTGTTGACTACGACGATCGTTTAGTTTGTTGCTATTGCTTTCTTCATGACTTATACATGTTCCTATGACTATGAGATTATGCAACTCCCGATTACCGGAAGAACACTTTGTGTGCTACCAAATGTCACAACGTAACTGGGTGATTATAAAGGTGCTCTACAGGTGTTCCCGATGGTGTTCGTTGAGTTGGCATAGATCGAGAATAGGATTTGTCACTCCGATTGTTGGAGAGGTATCTCTAGGCCCTCTCGGTAATGCACATCACTACAAGCCTTACGGGATGATGCATTACGGAACGAGTAAAGAGACTTGCCGGTAACGAGATTGAACTAGGTATTGAGATACCGACGATCGAATCTCGGGCAAGTAACATACCGATGACAAAGGGAACAACGTATGTTGATATGCGGTTTGACCGATAAAGATCTTCGTAGAATATGTAGGAACCAATATGAGCATCTAGGTTCCGCTATTGGTTATTGACCAGAGACGTGTCTCGGTCATGTCTACATAGTTCTCGAACCCGTAGGGTCCGCACGCGTAACGTTTGGTGACGATCAGTATTATGAGTTTATTTGATTTGATGTACCGAAGGTAGTTCGGAGTCCCAGATGAGATCGGGGACATGACGAGGAGTCTCGAAATGGTCAAGACATCAAGATCGATATATTGGACGACTATATTCGGACATCCGAAAGGTTCCGAGTGATTCGGGTATTTTTCGGAGTACCGGAGAGTTATGGAAATACGGGGAAGAAGTATTTGGGCCTCATGGGACAAGTGGTGGAAGAGAGGAGGCAGGGCGCGCGGCCCCCCTAGCCCAAACCGAATTGCACTAGGGGCTCGTCCCCCCTTTCCTCCTTTCCTCCATCTCCTTCCTTCTCCCCTTCCCCTTCCTTTCCTCCTCCTAGTAGGAGTAGGAAAGGGGAGTCCTACTCCTACTAGGAGGAGGACTCCTCCTCTTGGCGCGCCCTACAGGGCCGATCGGCCTCCCCCCTTGCTCCTTTATATATAGGGGCAGGGGCACCCTAGATCACACAAGTTGATTGTTCCAAGCCGTGTGCGGTGCCTCCTCCACCATAATCCACCTCGATCATATCGTAGCGGTGCTTAGGGGAAGCCCTGCGTCGGTAGAAACATAATCACCGTTATCACGCCGTCGTGCTGATGGAACTCTCCCATGAAGCTCTGCTGGATCGGAGTTCGTGGGACGTCATCGAGCCGAACGTGTGCTGAACTCGGAGGTGCTGTGTGTTCAGTACTTGGATCGGTCGGATCGTGAAGACGTTTGACTACATCAACCGTGTTCTCATAACGCTTCCGCTTACGGTCTACGAGGGTACATGGATGATACTCTTCCCTCTCGTTGCTATGCATCACCATGATCTTGCATGTGCGTAGGATTTTTTTTTGAAATTACTACGTTCCCCAACAAGAAGATCATATTGAGCTTGTGTTCCTTGGAAAGAAGTAGGATCATACTTCTCTTGTTGAGGAACAAACTTCGTCTCGGGGTGTTGATCTTCTTCCCACTCAACTCCATTGGCATTGAACCTTCGTTCAAAATCAATTCCTTGATTCTTTCGGTGTCTTCCTTGCTTGCGTACAATTTCCTCAAATTGCTTACTTCCAGCAAGGCGCTTGTAAACACCTTTCGAAACCACAAGCCTTCTTGAGGGAAGCTCCGATTTGCAAGAAGCTTACACCAAAGCTTGTCCCAATTCGGCCAAAAAACTTACCGTAGCATGTTCGTGCCATGTCATGACACCATGCCAAGTTTCATAATTTTCAGGCGTGTTTTGGAATTACAGGAATTAAAAAACCAAGTTTCTCAATCTTTTCGGCCAAGCCATGATGCCTAGATGTTTGAATTTCACTGCCATCTCTTGCATGGGGCCTAGAAATTCACCCAAGGACACATATGTGATTTTTCAAACAACTTTGGTGCACTGGAGCCTGTGCTTGTAGTTCAAATTTGAATTATGCACATTAAATGCCCAGAAACTCAATTAATGTATAAAAAGGCCAAACGAACCCGGAATAATTCCAAAATTTATCACGGTACTTCTATTTGGTCTAATCTAGCTGTGTAAAAAAATTAAGGCGGGAGAAGACAGTGTACGTATGTTGTTTCACACATGGAGGTGACACGTTCCCTCTCGGAACCACGAGCCTTCTTGAGGGAAGCTCCGGTTTACAAGAAGCCTACACCAAAGCTTGTCCCAATTCGGCCAAAAAATTACCGCAGCATGTTGGTGCCATGTCATGAGACCATGCCAAGTTTCATGATTTTCAGGCCTCTTTTGGAATTACAGGAATTAAAAAACCAAGTTTCTCAATCTTTCCGGCCAAGCCACGATGCCCAGATGTTTGAATTTCACTCCCATCTCTTGCACGGGGCCTAGAAATTCACCCAAGGACACACATGTGATTTTTCAAACAACTTTGGTGCACTGGAGCACGTGCTTATAGTTCATATTTGAATTATACACATTAAATGCACATAAACTCAATTAATGTATAAAAAGGCCAAATGAACACGGAATAATTCCAAAATTTAGCATGATACATCTATTTGATCTAATCTGCCTGTGTAAAAATATTAAGGCAGGAGAAGGCAATGTACGTATGTCGTTTCGCACACGGAGGTGACACGTTCCCTCTCGGAACCAGGAGCCTTCTTGAGGGAAGCTCCGGTTTGCAAGAAGCTTACACCAAAGCTTGTCCCAATTCGGCCAAAAAAATTACTGCAGCATGTTGGTGCCATGTCATGACACCATGCCAAGTTTCATGATTTTCAGCCATGTTCTGGATTTACAGGAATTAAAAAACCAAGTTTCTCAATCATTCCGGCCGAGCCACGACACCCAGATGTTTGAATTTTATTCCCATTTCTTGCATGGGACCTATAAATTCACCCAAAGACACACATGTGATTTTTCAGCAAACTTTGGTGTATTGGAGCATGTGCTTCTAGTTCGAATTTGAATTATGCACATTAAATGCCCCAAAACTCAATTAATACATAAAATGCCAAACGAACCCAGAATAATTCCAGATTTAAACACGACACTCATGTACTAGTTGCATGTTCACTGTACGTAAATGTTCTAGCAATTCAAACACCATCCTTTCCCTCCGTAACGCCATTTTGTCTTTCAAAACATAATGAAAAAAATCAGGTATACCACAAACAGTTTACTAGAAAGAATCATGTGGGATGCAATATAAAATATCTTGGCGCACCGTCTTGTCCGGCTTACGCAGGAAGCTTCGTCATCTACAGTCCACCGAGCGAATTTTTTTGCCACCGCGGATATGTCTATCTCCCTACCCCTCCCTCCTACCAAAAGCCACATTTCCATTGTTCCTCCTTGCTTTCCAAGTTCAAACCTTCACTGCTGCTTACTGGCAGCTCAGCCTCCTCGCCGGCGACCCTTCTTCTTGCAGCGCCTCCTCCTCACCAGCTACCCTTCTTCTTGCAGCGCCGCCTCCTCGCCGGCAACACTTCTTCTTGCAGCGCCGCCACCTCGCCGGCGACCCTTCTTCTTGCTGTGTGACCTCCTCGCCGCCGACCCTTCTTCTTGCTGCGCGGCCTCGTCGATATGGTCAGGTAATCCACACCCCACCCACACCATCCTCCTCCTTTCCCTTCCCACATGCCCCGACTGACGGAGCGACACCTTCCACCGAAATCACTGCCCCCTCCTCCAATTAAGTGCCGCCCACAGTCATTTTACACGCAGTATAACATGGAGCTGAGTAGCATGCGGCTGCACGCGCGAACGAGGTCGCTATCATGCGTGTCGACTGCCAGATCTTGGAGGAGCACCTCGTCTTCGAGGCCACCATCGACACCGCCGCGCGGTTGTCTACTTTAAAATATAGTTCATGATGTTTTCTCGAGGCCACCGCCAGTGCCTTCTAGTGATTTGTCCTCTGTAATGTTAATATGCAATCTGATGTTCAGTTAATAGTTTGGTCCTCTGAAATGTAATGTTCAGTTAACACTTTGGTCCAATAATCGCTACATTTTGTAGTACTGTTCTCAAGCATTCTTTGTTTTGTTAACTGTCTTATCTTCTAGTACTTGTTTCTATTCTGCAATGCCGTGCTTAGTTAACTATTTTGGTTCATTTGGTCTGCTGTCCATTTAACTGTTTGGTTTAGTTCTGCAGTTTGATTTTCATTTGCTGTGGGTACAATTTTGTATTGTTATGCATGTGACACCAATCGAATTTGGCTGTACTCAATACATATTGTACTGATAGTATGGTCTATTAACCTGATCAAGATCTTCCTTATGTGTGTTGCACGGAAACAATGGGAGACACTGCGATTTACCATCGAGGTTTGTTCAAGCAGGGTCCTTTGGCTAATAGCACATTATTGTGTAGTTGCATGAATCATTCTAATATTTAGGTTGCTTACAATTTGGTCTTGCACATGTAGGTCCTGCTGTCAGAGGCTTACACCCACTGTTCGACCCATTTTGCATATGGGAAAATGAGATGTCCATGAATATCAGCCAAGTCAAGAAACTTAGAAAGATTGTTAGGATGAAGAAACTTGCAACTAATAACAGCAAGATCTTTGTTTGCACAATGAAGAAGACATCAGTCAACTATAGGATGGTACCAACTCTTTTACCTTGTTTTCACCCCTTGCGCCATTTCAAAATTTACAACAGCGATTTATGCATAGCTTTGTTTTCAGTACTTTTCAAAGTAGTTCACCGATGATTACCTCTCAAACCACCTGCATGGTCAAGAGGCGAGGAAGGTATTCATTCAACACCCATGGTACAATATTGAAGTCTTGCTAAAGAGGACGAAGGTTGGGCGGGCAATTATCCATAGCCACTGGCGTAAAGTTGCAAGGACATTCAATATCACTGCAGGCTCAATATTTGCCTTCCGCTTTTGCAGTTTCCCAGATGAGATTCATCTGTCTATTTACCGTGTATGATGCTACTTTCCAAAGGTTTTTGATGCTGCATGTGAAACTTGGTGCTGTTGTATAATGGCGTAACTGAGTGCCGAAGCTATCTGATGTAATTTGATTATGAAATCCTGGTTTCTTGTATACGAATATGAAATATCTGGCGTGTTTTTACAAGAAATATCAGTTTGATTAGTACATGGATTATCAATAATAGGCTAATTACCCTGATTATTGGGGTTTTCTATTGCAAACGGTTACTCAGACAACACCATGGGCGATGAACTCAAACAACCCACACGGTTTCTAGAAAGTAGGCGTGTTCGATCAACTAACAATCACACACAGCTTCCGGTAGCGAACTGTTTGCGTTAGGCCACCTTGCACAAACATTTCCACACAAAGAACTGTGTGGGATGTACATACCTACGTAAATGATTTTCTGGGATTCACCGTGTGGGATGTACATACCTACGAAAATGATTTCTGGGATTCACCGTGTGGGATGTACATACCTATGGAAATGATTTCGAGGATTCACCGTGTGGGATGTACATACCTACGGAAATAATTGGGTTTCGATGCCTCACCCGATCACACACGGCCCTAGCCTGGGTCCCAGGAGGGCCTATCCCTGATGATTTCTGGGTCATGTGGGAAGGACACCCTATCGCACACACTCACTTGGCGACGGTTCCAAATGCCGTCGCGGAAAGGGGTTTTTAGACCGTTTGTTTAGGACGTCGCTGTACCAGTGAAGTTATTTTTGGTTTAATAGATCTGAAAATAAAAACAAAGGAAAATAGATTGCAAAGGCAAATATATTAAAGAAGAGACCCAATGCCGTAGTTTTCACTAGTTGTTTATTTCGAGGAAAATAGCAAACGGTGGGTGAACAAATTACTGTTGGGCAATTGATAGAACTTCAAATAATCATGAAGATATCCAGACAATGATCATTATATAGGCATCACGTCCAAGATTAGTAGACCGACTCCTGCCTGCATCTACTACTATTACTCCATAGATCGACCGCTATCCAGCATGCATCTAGTGTATTAAGTTCATGGAGAAACGGAGTAATCCAATAAGAACGATGACATGATGTAGGCAAGATCTATTTATTTAGAAATAGACCCCATCTTGTTATCCTTAATAGCAACGATACATACGTGTCGGTTCCCCTTCTGTCACTGAGATCAAGCACCGTAAGATCGAACCCATCACAAAGCACCTCTTCCCATTGCAAGATAAATAGATCAAGTTGGACAAAAAAATATCGGAGAAGAAATACGAGGCTATAAGCAATCATGCATATAAGAGATCAAAGAAGACTCAAATAACTTTCATGGATAAAAAGAGATAGATCTGATCATAAACTCAAAGTTCATCGGATCCCAACAAACACACTGCAAAAGAATTACATCATATGGATCTCCAAGAGACCATTGTATTGAGAATCAAGTGAGAGAGAGGAAGCCATCTAGCTACTAACTACGGACCGAAGGTCTACAAAGAACTACTCACGCATCATCGGAGAGGCACCACTGGACATGATGAACCCATCTGTGACGGTGTCTAGATTGGATTTGGTGTTTATGGAACTTGCGGTGGCTGGAATTGATTTTCGTTGACCCCCCTAGGGTTTCTGGAATATTGGGGTATTTATAGAGTAAAGAGGCGGCCCGGGGGCACCCGAGGTGGGCACAACCCACCAGGGAGCGCCTGGGCCTCCAAGCGCACCCTGGTGGGTTGTGCTCCCCTCAGAGCGCCCCCAGGCGCTTCTCTGGCCCATTGGATGTCTTCTGGTCCAAAAAAATCCACAAAAAGTTTTGCTGTGTTTGGACTCCGTTTGATATTGATTTCCTATGATGTAAACAACATGCAAAAAACACCAACTGGCACTTGGCACTATGTCAATAGGTTAGTACCAAAAAATGATATAAAATGACTATAAAATGATTATAAAACATCCAAGAATGATAATATAACAACATGGAACAATCAAAATTATAGATACGTTGGAGACGTATCAGGGTGGCACACCTAGCGGTGCATCAAGGACATAATTTTTCTGTGCAACAATGAGGATAATCCTCAAGTTGCGGACCTAGTCCGTGTAGTTGCTAACATCATCTTTGAACTTAGCTTTCCCTAGGAATGCATTAAAATTCAAGGGAACTGCAGCACGAGCCATTGATCTACAACATAGATATGCAAAAACTATTAGGACTAAGTTCATGATAAATTAAGTTCAATTAATCATATTACTTAAGAACTCCCACTTAGATAGACATCCCTTGAGTTATCTAAATGATTACGTGATCCAAATCAACTAAACCATGTTTGATCATCACGTGAGATGGATTAGTCATCTATGGCGAACATCTCTATGTTGATCATATCTACTATATGATTCACGTTCGACCTTTCGGTCTCCAGTGTTCCGAGGCCATGTCTGTACATGCTAGGCTCGTAATGTTTAACTTGAGAATTCCGCATGTGCAAAACTGTCTTGTACTCATTGTATGTGAACATAGAGCCTATCACACCCGATCATCATGTGGTGTCTCAGCACGACGAACTGTCGCAACAGTGCATACTCAGGGAGAACACTTATACCTTGAAATTTTAGTGAGGGATCATCTTATAATGCTACCATCGTACTAAGAAAAATAAGATGCATAAAAGATAAACATCACATGCAATCAAAATATGTGACATGATATGGCCATCATCATCTTGTGACTTTGATCTCCATCTCCAAAGCACCATCATGATCTCCGTCGTCACTGGCTTGACACCTTGATCTTCATCATAGCATCGTGGTTGTCTCGCCAACTATTTCTTCTACAACTATCGCTAACGCATAGTGATAAAGTAAAGCAATTACATGGCATTTGCATTTCATACAATAAAGAGACAACCATAAGGCTCCTGTCGGTTGCCAGTAACTTTTACAAAACATGATCATCTCATACAATAACGTATATCACATCATGTCTCGATCATATCACATCACAACATGCCCTACAAAAACAAGTTAGACGTCCTCTACTTTGTTGTTGCAAGTTTTACGTGGCTGCTACAGACTTCTAGCAAGAACCGTTCTTACCTACACATCCAAACCACAATGGTGATTTATCAAGTTTGCTGATTTACCTTCAACAAGGACCGGCCGCAGTAAAATTTGATTCAACTAAAGTTGGAGAAACAGACACCCGCCAGCCACCTTTATGCAAAACTAGTTGCATGTATGTCGGTGGAACCGGTCTCATGAACGTGGTCATGTAAGGTTGGTCCGGCCCGCTTCATCCAACAATACCGCCGAATCAAAACAAGACGTTGGTGGTAAACAGTATGACGATCACCGCCCACAACTCTTTGTGTTCTACTCGTGCATATCATCTACGCATAGACCTGGCTCAGATGCCACTGTTGGGAAATGTAGCATGCAATTTCAAAAAAATTCCTACGCTCACGCAAGATCTATCTAGGAGATGCATAGCAACGAGAGGGGGAGAGTGTGTTCACATACCCTCATAGAACGAAAGCGGAAGCGTTTGATAACGCAGTTGATGTAGTCGAACTTCTTCTCATTCAGACCGATCAAGCACCGAACATAGGTCACCTCTGAGTTCTGCACACGTTCAGCTCGATGACGTCCCTGAAACTCTTGATCTAGCAAAGTGTCGAGGGAGAGTTCCGTCAGCATGACAGCGTGGTGACGGTGATGGTGAAGTGATCCACGCAGGGCTTCGCCTAAGCACTACGAAGATATGACCGGAGGCGTAAACTGTGGAGGCGGCACCGCACACAGCTAACAATTGTTGGTGTGTGTTATAGGCGCCCCCTCCCTGCATATATATAGGTGGGAGGGGGAGGGGGACTGCCTTGGGGCCCCCAAGTTGGATGAATCCTACTTGGGGGCCCTACTCCAATTCGCCCCCCTTTCCTTTGATCGGAGGGGGAAAAGGAAAGAGAGGGGGAGGAAGGAATGGTGGGACCGAAACCCCTCCTCCTTATCCTATTCGGTCTCCTTCCTTAGGGGGGCGCACCACCCCTTGTGGGCCGGTGTGCTCCCCTCCTATGGCCCATAAGGCCCATTAATCCCCCGGGGGGTTCCGGTAACCCCCTTGGTACTCCAATATGTACCCGGTACATCCCGAAACACTTCTGGTGTCCGAATATCATCGTCCAGAGACTCCTCATCATGTCCGTGGTCTCATCCGGGACTCCAAACAACATTCGGTCACCAAATCACATAACTCATATAATACAAAATCGTCATCAAACGTTAAGCGTGCAGACCCTACGGGTTCGAGAACTATGTAGACATGACCGAGACACCTCTCTGGTCAATAACCAATAGCGGAACCTGGATGCTTATGTTGGTTCCCACATATTCTACGAAGATCTTTATCGGTCGTACCGTAATGACAACATACGTTATTCCCTTTGTCACCGGTATGTTACTTGCCCGAGATTCGGTATCTTCATACCTAGTACAATCTCGTTACTGGCAAGTCCCTTTACTTGTTCTGTAATACATCATCCTGCAACTAACTCATTAGTCACATTGCTTGCAAGGCTTCTTATGATGTGTATTACCGAGAGGGCCCAGAGATACCTCTCTGATACTCGAAGTGACAAATCCTAATCTCGATCTATGCCAACCCAACAAACACCTTCGGAGATACTTGTAGAACATCTTTATAATCACCCAGTTACGTTGTGAAGTTTGATAGCACACAAGGTATTCCTCCGGTGTCCGGGAGTTGCATAATCTCATAGTCAAAGGAATATGTATATGACATGAAGAAATCAATAGCAATAAAAGTGAATGATCAAAATGCTAAGCTAACGAATGGGTCTTGTCCATCACATCATTCTCCTAATGATGTGATACCATACATCAAACGACAACACATGTCTATGGTTAGGAAATTAACCATCTTTGATACGAACTACTCTAGTAGAGGCTTACTAGGGACACAGGTGTTTTGTCTATGTATCCACACATGTATCAAGTTTCCAGTTAATACAATTATAGCATGAATAATAAACATTTATCATGATATATGGAAATATAAAATAACAACTTTATTATTGGCTCTAGGGCATATTTCCTTCACATCTCCCACTCCAAATAACCACCAGGCTCAGTTTTCCCATTGAACAATGGTATGGTAAGTTTGAATTTAGCAATCCCATCATCTTCATGGTCAAGATGAGCATGCCCATGACCTCTTCCTCACATGACAAAGCCTTCATGGCCTTCTCCGTGATGATTTTGATGAGTACGTCGTGGTCGAGGCTCGCAGTAGTTTCAAGCATCATTGGAGTGGTCACTCCAGTGCTCTCCGTGGTGGTCCTGTTGTATGGGGAGTTGTCGATGTCGACCCCATGCAACAAGCCCATCTCGTGGAGGAGAAGGTGGTGCCCAAGTAGCACCTCGTTGGTCGTGGCGAGCACACCGAGGTGGTGCGACGTAGTAGCTATGGCATCGCCGGAGTAGACGTGTATAAGCTCTCCATGCCCCTCCTCAAGGTGGCGCTGGCCCTGCTATTCGGGTAGTTATCGATGTCGACCCCTTCCAGTGAGCCTATCTTGACAGAGTTCCTTGGTAAGGGAGTTGATTCTTCGGCCAAGGTTAGTCTCCACGACCGATATGCGCCTCTCCACCTTGTTCAACACATACTCTTGTGTATCCTCCAAAGCCAACACATTGGCGGGCTACAAGCTAGGATCATACATGGGAAACGGAAATTCCTCCTCCTCGAGGTGGCTACCTCCATGCACACCATCAACACCGTTGGACCTCCTCGAACCCATGTGACGGTGTCCTGGATTGGGGGGGGGGTCCTAAACTAGCCGGCCCATTCTCCTTGGGTTGGGACGATGGGCCCTCATTCATGGTCAAGATGGACTCCGGAGATCGTATGTAGGAGGCATGATCATGAATGCCTCCCCTGAAGACTTGACATATACTCCAAGATCTCTATCGCTGCCTAGCTCCTACCTACCGACCTTGTAACCCTAGTTACCCTCCCTGGCGTGTATATAAGCCATAGCGTTTAGCCCGTAGAGGGGAGATCAGCGCAAAATCATTCACCTAGCCGTGGAGTTAGACCACACATTACGATCTCGAGGTAGATCAACTTTGTATTTGATACATCTTCATCAATATAAACAAGAGAAGGACATAGGGTTTTACTTCCATCAAGAGGGCCCGAACCTGGGTAAACATCGTCTCCTCTGTTCTTGTTACCCTCATGATCTGAGATCCACACCTCGGGACCCCCTACCCTGAGGTCTACCGGTTTTAACACCGACACTGGTGACTTCATTGAGAGTTCTGCTATGCGATCACCAGAAGGATCGATGGCTCATCTGTAGATCAACTACTCCAATGGCCTCGGGAGCATTTTCGCCCCGACCAGCTTTTTGTGTTCGACAACATGGTCTTTTGCGCTGACTCGATAGGTCATCTGGCCTCTGTTGATAACTACGCCCCAGGTTAGATCGTAACCTTTGGTGGCCTCGAGTACATGGAGGATTCCCGTGGTGAGCTCGTCTTGTCGGGATAGGCCCCCAGCCGAATTGATAACTCATCTGGCTCCAGAGGATCGACTCCGAAACCGATCTCCCTTGCAGCATCACCAGAGACCCCCAATGTAACTAGTTCGGACGGTCCCCTTCCGATCTCCAGTCTGGATGTAGATCTGGCTCCCACTTTGGGAATTATGTTGATACTAGAACTGACCTCAGCGCAGAACCCGGAATCACTCGCAGATGCCCTTCTCGCTGAAGACATGTCAAGTTATACACCGGGCATACTTTGAGTCATCTCCTCTTACAACCCAGTGATGAATCCTAAAGGGTTGTCTCACCTCAATGAGATGCTTGACCGTATCCAGAGTATGTCCATCTCAGACGGCAACACTTTGCTTTACGACCAGATCAGACTTAAACCCAACGATCGGGAAATTTACATCCCACCCACCACCCACCTAGCCGCCACGGTCGATGATTTAACCGACGTAGTAGACTATGGTGAGGCCACAAACATGGATGAAGATTTTGATGGCCCCACAGAAGACACCTCACCTCTGGTAAACACCGGCAGGTGGACTACTACATCTACTTATGATGTCTACATAGTGGACACCCCCAATACCCCTCCAAGTCGTCGGCGAAGACATAGAAGAGACAACAATGGGGAACCTAGCGGCAATAATGCAACCGCCGATAGCGGCGAGGCCGAAGCCGATGATGATGACAACCCCGAGGGAGACCATCAAGCTTCTCGATGGCGGGATGACACACCCGAAGGACATCTCGAGGATTTAGACCCCGATGACCTCTTTGAAGGGGACGATGACAACTACATGCCGAAATCTGAGGAGGAAGAAAGCCTTGGTACCGAGGACTTTGTCATCCCCGAAGACCCTTTCGAACAAGAGCGCTTCCAGCGGCACCACATTGGGATGGCTCGGAGCATGAAACCTAAGCAGCGGCAGCTGCAGGCCAACACCGACGCAATGAATGAAAGTAGGTTGAGGTGATCTCCGCCGAGCAAGACATGGAAGACCAGCGCCGTAGTGCGCCAAAATCATACCCACCTAGGCGTCTCCTGCCAAAGTTTGATGAGGAGCTCGCTGACGACCATGACCGACCCTCTAGAAGCCGGGATAGGCCAGTGCGGGAAAACCTCAATGACCGGCCACCTCCATGACATTATGGCAAGGACCCCATGGACTACCTAGATCCTCACGACATTTGACATTGCATTGAGGCAAATAGGGCACCTCCTCGGTCCATCTACGGATCAAGAGGACATGCGCCCGCCGGGCTTGACGGCTACGATGCCTGGATGGACAGGAATGGCCGTGCCCGAGACCAGGCCTATTCACGACTCTCTCTCGACATCCGACGAGATGCTGCTCGGTTCTGAGGTACGGCCCATCCGATCCGCTTCATAGACAGGGTGATGGAACATCAATTCCCCGAAGGATTTAAGCCCATCAATATAGAATCATACGATGGCACCACCGACCCGGCAGTATGGATCGAGGACTTCCTTCTCCACATACACATGTCCACTGGAGATGATCTCCATGCCATTAAATATCTGCCGCTCAAGCTAAAGGGGCCAGCGAGGCATTGGCTTAACTGCCTACTTCCTCACTCTATTGGCAGCTGGGAGGCCCCAGAGGATGCTTTTCGAGCAAACTTCCAGGGCACGTACGTCCGATCTCCGAACGCTGATGACCTCAGTCATGTCACTCAATAGCGAGGTGAATCAGCCCGGAATTTTTGGAACAGGTTCCTCACCAAGAAGAACCAAATCATAGACTGCTCTGAAGCCGACGCCATCGCCGCATTCGAGAATAATATCCGAGATGAATAGTTGTCCCATCAACTCAGCCAGGATAAGCCGAGGAATATGGCTACCCTCACCTCGCCGATGAGTCGCTTCTGTGCGGGAGAGGATAATTGGCTCACTCGCGGTTCTCACAACAGCGAGGCAGGCACCTTGGAAATACGCGACACCAATGGAAAACTCAAGCGCAATAAAAACAAGCGCATGTATAAAAACGACGGAAGTGATACCGAAGACGCTGCGGTCAATGCGGGGTTCACCAGATGTAATTTCAGACATAAAAATAAGCCTTTTAATGGGAACAAAGACAAACCTAGCCAGCTCGACAGGTTCCTAGAATGGCCGTGCCAAATCCACGGCACCCAGGACAAACCAACAACCCACACTAACAGGAACTGATGGGTCTTTAAACCAGCCGGAAGGTCGCGGCAGAGGGTCCAAGTAAAACCCAAAACCGTAGCGAAGACAAGGATGAACCTCAGTGGCCCAATAATGGAGGCCAAAAGAAGTTCCGTGATGAGGTAACCGAGGTCAATATGATCTTTGTTACTCACATCCCTAAAAAGGAAAGGAAGCGAGTACTTCGGACTGCATTGGAGCCTGTCACCTCAAAGTTCAACCACTAGTCAGCTTACCCAATCGCATTTGATAAGCATGACCATCCGACCAGCATCGGGCATGGCGGATTAGCGACGCTCGTTCTGGACCCAATTGTAATGGTTACCACTTGACACGCGTCCTTATGGACAGAGGAAGCTGTTGGTGTCAAAACCGGCTGATCTCGGGTAGGGGGTCCCGAACTGTGCGTCTGAGGATCGAAGGTAATAGGAGACAAAGGGGACACGGTGTTTACCCAGGTTTGGTCCCTCTTAATGGAGGTAAAACCCTACTTCCTGCTTGATTGACTTTGATGAGTATAGGGGTTACAAGAGTTGATGTACCTCGATATCATAATGGCTAAACCCTAGCTGTCTAGCCTATATGAATTCTCCTTGTCTCTACGGACTAAACCCTCCGGTTTATATAGACACCGGAGGGGCCTAGGGTTGTACAAAGTCGGTTTACAGAAGAAGGAATCTAGATACCCGGATGCCAATCTTGCCATCCATGCAAAGGAGAGTCCCATTTGAACACGGTGGAAGGCCTTCTACTTTGTATATTCACGACCCATCAGTCCGGCCCACAACACACGGGCCGCACACACGAGGACCCCTTAATCCAGGACTCCCTCGGTAGCCCCTGAACCAGCCTGCAATGACGATGTGTTCGGCGCGTAGATTGTCTTCGGCATTGCAAGGCGGCTTCCTCCTCCGAATACTTCAAAGCAATCTTCTGAATGAAAGAACTGTATCCGGCTCTGTATAACAGCCACAACCCTCAGCCACGAGGGCAATATACTTAATCGAAATAAGGTTTGTCATCTAACATCTTTTTTTGGCAAAACTCCACGTCTAGCCTCTTTATCATTTCGAACCATTTTTTATCCTCCCGCTTCGCGTTTCGAGGCGCAGCCTCTATTGACACGTCTTGTCAAAGCAGAGATCGTGTCCCCTTATTGCGGGATTCTCATCAATACGGGCTTGGGTAATCCAGCCGTGCCATTCGCATGACCCCTTGGGAACAAGCAAATTTTAAGGCGTGAGGGGGGGGCGTTTGATATTCACTACCTATATAAGCGGATAAAGATCCCTTCTTTTTACCTCACGCCTTCTTCCTCCCTCCGCTTTCCCATCCTCGAGCGCCAGCGCCAAAGCTTCGATCTTTCCCACCACCACCAACCTCTCCAGCCATGTCCGGATCCGGCTCACAAGGCAATGGGTGGCCTCCTCCGTCACGGAGAAGGACGTCAAGGAGCTCCGGGAAGCGGGGTACCTAGCTGCGGACGTCGCGCACAGGCTCCCTGCCAAAAAGCAAGTCACCCCCACTCCGGAGCCCGACGAGAGAGTGGTGTTTATCCCCCACTTCCTCCGCGAACTAGGGTTTCCTCTCCACCTTTTTGTACGCGGCCTTATGTTCTATTACGGGCTAGATTTCCACGATCTAGCCCCAAATTCCTTCCTCCACATCTCGGCGTTTATCATCATGTGTGAGGTGCTTCTTCGCATCCCCCCCCACTTTGGCCTATGGCTCAAGGTCTTCAACGTGAAGCCGAAGGTGGTCGACGGGCAGCTGATAACCCACAAGTATAGGGGATCAATTGTAGCCTCTTTCGATAAGTAAGAGTGTCGAACCCAATGAGGAGCTAAAGGTAGAACAAATATTCCCCCAAGTTCTATCTACCACCGATACAACTCTACGCACGCTTAACATTTGCTTTACCTAGAACAAGTATAAAACTAGAAGTACTTTGTAGGTGTAACATGATAGGTTTGTAAGAATATAAAGAGCACGTAAATAAAAACTAGGGGCTGTTTTAGGTAAAGAAGCAATAAAGTTAGTGTAGCGAGTGTGGAAAAGTGGTGGTAGGAGTTGCAAAATTGTCTCTAAGCAATTGACTACTTTACTAGACCTATAG